>NC_052149.1:25389547-25598956 GCF_902713615.1 Scyliorhinus canicula
TTCGCCAGAACACTGGTACCAGCACGGTTCAGGTGGAGACCATCCCAGCGGTATAGGTCCCCCCTGTCCCAAAACTGATGCCAGTGTCCCATGAAAAGGAACCCCTCTTTCCCACACCACTCTTTCAGCCACGTGTTAACTTCCCTTATTCTTGCCTCCCTATGCCAATTTGCACGTGGCTCGGGCAGTAATCCGGAGATTATGACCCTTGAGGACCTGTTTTTTAATTTGAATCCTAACTCTTTATAATCTCTAAACAGGTCCTCTTTCCTAGACTTGCCTAAGTTGTTGGTACCGACATGGACCACAACAACTGGATCCTCCCCCTCCCTCTCCAATATCCTTTCAAGCCGGTCAGAGATGTCCCGCACCCTAGCACCGGGCAGGCAACATACCATGCGGGACCCTCGATCCTGCTCACAAAGGATACTATCTATCCCTCTGATAATAGAATCCCCTACAACTACAACTTGCCTATTTACTTCCTCCCCTTGAATGGCCTGCTGAACCATGGTGCCTTGGTCAGCTGACTCATCCTTCCTGCAGCCCTGTTCGCCATCCACACAGGGAGCAAGTGCCTCGTACCTGTTGGACAGGGTCAAGGGCTGAGGCTCCTGAGTTCCTGACTGCTGGTTCCCTTTACCTGCCTGACTTGCAGTCACACCCTGCTGTCCCTGGCCACTGGCAGAATTTAAACTATTTACTCTGACAGGTGTGACTGCCTCCTGAAACAAAGTGTCCAGGTAAGCCTCCCCCTCCCGGATGTGCCTCAGTGTGTGAAGCTCAGACTCCAGCTCATCAACTCTGAGCCGGAGTTCTTCGAGCAGCCAACACTTACTGCAGATGTGGTCGCTGCAGCTCGCAATGGGATCTGCCAGCTCCCACATCAAGCAGCTTAAGCACATCACCTGACCAGCCATCTCTAATAAATTAATTTGTTTAATTTAAGTTTACGAGTTTTAAATTTGGGGCAGATTGGTTATCAACCAATCAGATCACAGCTTCCCTCTGACGTCACTTTTGAAAAAAAAAGTGGAAAACAGGAAGTTACCGTTAGGTCTGTATACTCACCCAGAGATTGCTCCTCCTCCTCTGAATGGCTCCCGAAACTCAGCCTCGATCCCCGGGTTAAAGTGAGTTTTCATACTCACCCAGAGACTGCTCCTCCTCCTCTGAACGGCTCCCGAAACTAGGCCTCGATCCCCGGGTTAAAGTGAGTTTTTATACTCACCCAGAGATTGCTCCTCCTTCTCTGAACGGCTGAAACTAGGCCAATGGACAGAACTTTTTTTTTGGTTAGAGGAGGAGGATGGGTGGGAGACACTACGTAAGTAGTGTTTCGGGTAAAGCTGTCACTCGAGAACAGCCTCTTCACAAACCACCTTCAACTTACGCTGACCGCACTGCACGTATGCAAATGTCCCCGGAACAGCCAATCAGAAGCTCTGCTCTGCTGCCCTCTGCTGGATGCTTGACTTCCGTCAAACTCCTCGGGTCACTGATGCAGGTGCACCTTCAACTTACGCTGACCGCACTGCACGTATGCAAATGTCCCCGGAACAGCCAATCAGAAGCTCTGCTCTGCTGCCCTCTGCTGGATGCTTGACTTCCGTCAAACTCCTCGGGTCACTGATGCAGGTGCACCTTCAACTTACGCTGACCGCACTGCACGTATGCAAATGTCCCCGGAACAGCCAATCAGAAGCTCTGCTCTGCTGCCCTCTGCTGGATGCTTGACTTCCGTCAAACTCCTCGGGTCACTGATGCAGGTGCACCTTCAACTTACGCTGACCGCACTGCACGTATGCAAATGTCCCCGGAACAGCCAATCAGAAGCTCTGCCTGCTGCCCTCTGCTGGATGCTTGACTTCCGTCGAACTCCTCGGGTCACTGATGCAGGTGCACCTTCAACTTACGCTGACCGCACTGCACGTATGCAAATGTCCCCGGAACAGCCAATCAGAAGCTCTGCTCTGCTGCCCTCTGCTGGATGCTTGACTTCCGTCGAACTCCTCGGGTCACTGATGCAGGTGCACCTTCAACTTACGCTGACCGCACTGCACGTATGCAAATGTCCCCGGAACAGCCAATCAGAAGCTCTGCTCTGCTGCCCTCTGCTGGATGCTTGACTTCCGTCAAACTCCTCGGGTCACTGATGCAGGTGCACCTTCAACTTACGCTGACCGCACTGCACGTATGCAAATGTCCCCGGAACAGCCAATCAGAAGCTCTGCTCTGCTGCCCTCTGCTGGATGCTTGACTTCCGTCGAACTCCTCGGGTCACTGATGCAGGTGCACCTTCAACTTACGCTGACCGCACTGCACGTATGCAAATGTCCCCGGAACAGCCAATCAGAAGCTCTGCTCTGCTGCCCTCTGCTGGATGCTTGACTTCCGTCGAACTCCTCGGGTCACTGATGCAGGTGCACCTTCAACTTACGCTGACCGCACTGCACGTATGCAAATGTCCCCGGAACAGCCAATCAGAAGCTCTGCTCTGCTGCCCTCTGCTGGATGCTTGACTTCCGTCGAACTCCTCGGGTCACTGATGCAGGTGCACCTTCAACTTACGCTGACCGCACTGCACGTATGCAAATGTCCCCGGAACAGCCAATCAGAAGCTCTGCTCTGCTGCCCTCTGCTGGATGCTTGACTTCCGTCGAACTCCTCGGGTCACTGATGCAGGTGCACCTTCAACTTACGCTGACCGCACTGCACGTATGCAAATGTCCCCGGAACAGCCAATCAGAAGCTCTGCTCTGCTGCCCTCTGCTGGATGCTTGACTTCCGTCAAACTCCTCGGGTCACTGATGCAGGTGCACCTTCAACTTACGCTGACCGCACTGCACGTATGCAAATGTCCCCGGAACAGCCAATCAGAAGCTCTGCTCTGCTGCCCTCTGCTGGATGCTTGACTTCCGTCGAACTCCTCGGGTCACTGATGCAGGTGCACCTTCAACTTACGCTGACCGCACTGCACGTATGCAAATGTCCCCGGAACAGCCAATCAGAAGCTCTGCTCTGCTGCCCTCTGCTGGATGCTTGACTTCCGTCGAACTCCTCGGGTCACTGATGCAGGTGCACCTTCAACTTACGCTGACCGCACTGCACGTATGCAAATGTCCCCGGAACAGCCAATCAGAAGCTCTGCTCTGCTGCCCTCTGCTGGATGCTTGACTTCCGTCGAACTCCTCGGGTCACTGATGCAGGTGCACCTTCAACTTACGCTGACCGCACTGCACGTATGCAAATGTCCCCGGAACAGCCAATCAGAAGCTCTGCTCTGCTGCCCTCTGCTGGATGCTTGACTTCCGTCGAACTCCTCGGGTCACTGATGCAGGTGCACCTTCAACTTACGCTGACCGCACTGCACGTATGCAAATGTCCCCGGAACAGCCAATCAGAAGCTCTGCTCTGCTGCCCTCTGCTGGATGCTTGACTTCCGTCGAACTCCTCGGGTCACTGATGCAGGTGCACCTTCAACTTACGCTGACCGCACTGCACGTATGCAAATGTCCCCGGAACAGCCAATCAGAAGCTCTGCTCTGCTGCCCTCTGCTGGATGCTTGACTTCCGTCGAACTCCTCGGGTCACTGATGCAGGTGCACCTTCAACTTACGCTGACCGCACTGCACGTATGCAAATGTCCCCGGAACAGCCAATCAGAAGCTCTGCTCTGCTGCCCTCTGCTGGATGCTTGACTTCCGTCGAACTCCTCGGGTCACTGATGCAGGTGCACCTTCAACTTACGCTGACCGCACTGCACGTATGCAAATGTCCCCGGAACAGCCAATCAGAAGCTCTGCTCTGCTGCCCTCTGCTGGATGCTTGACTTCCGTCGAACTCCTCGGGTCACTGATGCAGGTGCACCTTCAACTTACGCTGACCGCACTGCACGTATGCAAATGTCCCCGGAACAGCCAATCAGAAGCTCTGCTCTGCTGCCCTCTGCTGGATGCTTGACTTCCGTCAAACTCCTCGGGTCACTGATGCAGGTGCACCTTCAACTTACGCTGACCGCACTGCACGTATGCAAATGTCCCCGGAACAGCCAATCAGAAGCTCTGCTCTGCTGCCCTCTGCTGGATGCTTGACTTCCGTCGAACTCCTCGGGTCACTGATGCAGGTGCACCTTCAACTTACGCTGACCGCACTGCACGTATGCAAATGTCCCCGGAACAGCCAATCAGAAGCTCTGCTCTGCTGCCCTCTGCTGGATGCTTGACTTCCGTCAAACTCCTCGGGTCACTGATGCAGGTGCACCTTCAACTTACGCTGACCGCACTGCACGTATGCAAATGTCCCCGGAACAGCCAATCAGAAGCTCTGCTCTGCTGCCCTCTGCTGGATGCTTGACTTCCGTCGAACTCCTCGGGTCACTGATGCAGGTGCACCTTCAACTTACGCTGACCGCACTGCACGTATGCAAATGTCCCCGGAACAGCCAATCAGAAGCTCTGCTCTGCTGCCCTCTGCTGGATGCTTGACTTCCGTCGAACTCCTCGGGTCACTGATGCAGGTGCACCTTCAACTTACGCTGACCGTACTGCACGTATGCAAATGTCCCCGGAACAGCCAATCAGAAGCTCTGCTCTGCTGCCCTCTGCTGGATGCTTGACTTCCGTCAAACTCCTCGGGTCACTGATGCAGGTGCACCTTCAACTTACGCTGACCGCACTGCACGTATGCAAATGTCCCCGGAACAGCCAATCAGAAGCTCTGCTCTGCTGCCCTCTGCTGGATGCTTGACTTCCGTCGAACTCCTCGGGTCACTGATGCAGGTGCACCTTCAACTTACGCTGACCGCACTGCACGTATGCAAATGTCCCCGGAACAGCCAATCAGAAGCTCTGCTCTGCTGCCCTCTGCTGGATGCTTGACTTCCGTCGAACTCCTCGGGTCACTGATGCAGGTGCACCTTCAACTTACGCTGACCGCACTGCACGTATGCAAATGTCCCCGGAACAGCCAATCAGAAGCTCTGCTCTGCTGCCCTCTGCTGGATGCTTGACTTCCGTCAAACTCCTCGGGTCACTGATGCAGGTGCACCTTCAACTTACGCTGACCGCACTGCACGTATGCAAATGTCCCCGGAACAGCCAATCAGAAGCTCTGCTCTGCTGCCCTCTGCTGGATGCTTGACTTCCGTCGAACTCCTCGGGTCACTGATGCAGGTGCACCTTCAACTTACGCTGACCGCACTGCACGTATGCAAATGTCCCCGGAACAGCCAATCAGAAGCTCTGCTCTGCTGCCCTCTGCTGGATGCTTGACTTCCGTCGAACTCCTCGGGTCACTGATGCAGGTGCACCTTCAACTTACGCTGACCGCACTGCACGTATGCAAATGTCCCCAGAACAGCCAATCAGAAGCTCTGCTCTGCTGCCCTCTGCTGGATGCTTGACTTCCGTCAAACTCCTCGGGTCACTGATGCAGGTGCACCTTCAACTTACGCTGACCGCACTGCACGTATGCAAATGTCCCCGGAACAGCCAATCAGAAGCTCTGCTCTGCTGCCCTCTGCTGGATGCTTGACTTCCGTCGAACTCCTCGGGTCACTGATGCAGGTGCACCTTCAACTTACGCTGACCGCACTGCACGTATGCAAATGTCCCCGGAACAGCCAATCAGAAGCTCTGCTCTGCTGCCCTCTGCTGGATGCTTGACTTCCGTCGAACTCCTCGGGTCACTGATGCAGGTGCACCTTCAACTTACGCTGACCGCACTGCGCGTATGCAAATGTCCCCGGAACAGCCAATCAGAAGCTCTGCTCTGCTGCCCTCTGCTGGATGCTTGACTTCCGTCGAACTCCTCGGGTCACTGATGCAGGTGCACCTTCAACTTACGCTGACCGCACTGCACGTATGCAAATGTCCCCGGAACAGCCAATCAGAAGCTCTGCTCTGCTGCCCTCTGCTGGATGCTTGACTTCCGTCGAACTCCTCGGGTCACTGATGCAGGTGCACCTTCAACTTACGCTGACCGCACTGCACGTATGCAAATGTCCCCGGAACAGCCAATCAGAAGCTCTGCTCTGCTGCCCTCTGCTGGATGCTTGACTTCCGTCGAACTCCTCGGGTCACTGATGCAGGTGCACCTTCAACTTACGCTGACCGCACTGCACGTATGCAAATGTCCCCGGAACAGCCAATCAGAAGCTCTGCTCTGCTGCCCTCTGCTGGATGCTTGACTTCCGTCGAACTCCTCGGGTCACTGATGCAGGTGCACCTTCAACTTACGCTGACCGCACTGCACGTATGCAAATGTCCCCGGAACAGCCAATCAGAAGCTCTGCTCTGCTGCCCTCTGCTGGATGCTTGACTTCCGTCAAACTCCTCGGGTCACTGATGCAGGTGCACCTTCAACTTACGCTGACCGCACTGCACGTATGCAAATGTCCCCGGAACAGCCAATCAGAAGCTCTGCTCTGCTGCCCTCTGCTGGATGCTTGACTTCCGTCGAACTCCTCGGGTCACTGATGCAGGTGCACCTTCAACTTACGCTGACCGCACTGCACGTATGCAAATGTCCCCGGAACAGCCAATCAGAAGCTCTGCTCTGCTGCCCTCTGCTGGATGCTTGACTTCCGTCAAACTCCTCGGGTCACTGATGCAGGTGCACCTTCAACTTACGCTGACCGCACTGCACGTATGCAAATGTCCCCGGAACAGCCAATCAGAAGCTCTGCTCTGCTGCCCTCTGCTGGATGCTTGACTTCCGTCGAACTCCTCGGGTCACTGATGCAGGTGCACCTTCAACTTACGCTGACCGCACTGCACGTATGCAAATGTCCCCGGAACAGCCAATCAGAAGCTCTGCTCTGCTGCCCTCTGCTGGATGCTTGACTTCCGTCGAACTCCTCGGGTCACTGATGCAGGTGCACCTTCAACTTACGCTGACCGCACTGCACGTATGCAAATGTCCCCGGAACAGCCAATCCAGCCCATTCAGCTCAGAGAATCCAGCCCATTATTCCAAAAGGAAGTCTTCTGTTATGAAACAGATCTTTGTGCGTTACGATGGTGGGTAGTGGCTGTAATTTGGCAGCCACATTCACCTGCAGATATGCCTGTGAAAGAACAGTTTTACTGAATTTGTGCCCTCCAGAAAGTTTAGAAAACAAGTCTTCACTCAGCGGCAATGGATAATGATCTACGCACAAAACTGGGTTAATAGTAGTTCTAAAATCTCTCAAATTCACAGTGTGGCATCCCATTTTAATACAGGAACGATTGGTGTTGCCCAATCACTTGCAGCAACGGGTTCAATGACTCTATTCTTTCGATCTTCTTCAACTTTTAGCTTGATGGCGCATGGTAAGGTTCTAACTTTGAGGCATTTGCTTGATTTTTAGGGTAGCTCAATTTCAGTCATAGAACCTTGCGAATCTTCGAGCACTTTTTCACACTTCTTCAGAAGTTGTTGCAAATTGATCTTTGAATCTATGATTGATTGATTGCTTCCCAGTTAAGCCTCATCTTAGCCAACAATGCTCCGCAAAATAGGGCAGGAAAGTTTCCACAGACAATGTGAAGAGACAATTTCGCGGTCTGCCCATTTGCTTCTATTTTACCCCTAATGCATCCTTTTAATGATATGACCTTGTCAATCACATTTGATGGTTTTAAAGGCAGATGCTTTAATACCTTAATTCTCAGGTATTAGTTTTACTGGTGCACCACTTTGATTTTAATTTAATTACATTCACGTTTTGGATATTCCAAAAACATTGTTGATTCAAGCTTCATTGACAAGACACCTAGCTTCTGCAGTAGTTCAGTTTCACTGTCTTTTGAGTGATCGCGAGCTTCATCCACTAATTAGTAGACACAACTAGATTGTTTGTTTATTTGAGTTGCTCTTCTTGCACTTCTTGGCATAGAAGAAGTGCTTCACCCGATGTCTGCGTGTGTGTGCGAGTCTGATCCTGAGAATCTTCTGTTGCTCTTGATGCTGTCTCATCATCTCTACCATCATCCTAAACCTTCTGATACAATGATCAATGTCTCCTAAATTTTTCCCTACTGACACCTGATCTACTTGGCCCACCTCATTTCCAAGAGCCAGGTCTAGCAGTGTACCCTTTCTTGTTGGACTGGACATTTACTGCTGTAGCAAATTTTCCTGAATGCAATCTAGGAATGCTTGCCCCTCTCTGCCCCTGTGCCAGCCTACATTCAGTTAATTGAAGGCATCATTATAACTACTCTCTAATGTTCGAATCCCTGCAGATTTGTTCCTCTCTATCCTTCCCACTAGTTGGTGGTCTATAGATTGCACTGAGCAATGTAACTGTACCCTTTTTGCTCCTTAATTCCAGCTGAATTGATTCAGTCCTTGAATCCTCTGGCACATCCTCTTTCTCCAGCACCGCAATGCGCTCCTCAGCCAATACTGCCATCTCGCTTCCTTTCCTATCTTTTCTGAACACCTTATACCCAGGAATATGGGCAGCACGGTAGCATACTGGTTAGCACAGTTGATTCACAGCTCCAGGGTCCCAGATTCGATTCCCGGCTTGGGTCACTGTCTGTGCGGAGTCTTCACATTCTTCCCGTGTCTGGATGGGTTTCCTCCGGGTGCTCCGGTTTCCTTCCACAGTCCAAAGATGCGCAGGGAAGGTGGATTGGCCATGATAAATTGTCCTTAGTGTCCAAAATGATTAGGTGGGGTTACTGGGTTACAGGGATAGGGTGGAGGTGTGGACTTAAGTAGGGTGCTCTTTCCAAGGGCCGGTGCAGACTTGATGGGCCAAATGGCCTCCTTTTGCACTGTAAATTCTATGATTCTATGAATATCTAACACTCAGTCCTGTGCTTTCTTGAGTCAGGTCCCCGTTATTGCCACAACATCATAATTTCAGATGGAACTCTGCACCCATAACTTACCAATTTTATTTACTATACTCCGTGTATTTCCATGCATGCAGTATAATCCTCATTTAGACTTCATTACGTTCCCCCTCACACTGACTCCACTTATTAGCTAAGTTATATCTCAGGTTCTCGTTTCCCGACGAGCTAGTTTAAACCCTCCCAACAGCACGAGAAAATCTCCCTGTGACAATATTCGTCCCAGCCGTGTTAAGGAGTAACCCGTCCACTTGAACAGGCTCCACCTCCCACAGAACCAATCCTAATGCCTCAGAAATCTGCCACCCTCCCTCCTACACCAATTCTCCAGTCCTGTGTTCAATCGCCCAATCCTCCTATTTTCATGTTCACCAGCATGTGGCACTGGGAGAAATCCTGAGATCACTGTTCATGAAGTCCTGCTTTTTAATTTTGTTTTCCGAGCTCCCTAAAATTTGTTTTCAAGACCTCATCCCTCTTCCTCCCTCTGTCAATGGCACCAGTGTAGACCATCACCTCTCCCAAAAGGATATCCTGCGACCACTCAGTGACATCCTTGATCCTGGCATCAAGGAGGCATATTTACTGCCATGGAAGTACCTGTCTGATCCTCTGGCTATGGAATCCCCTGTCACTATTTATCTCCTATTCTTCTTGCTCCCCTCCAGTGCAGCTGAGCCCCCCATGATGCCACAGACTTGGGTCTGGCTGCACTCCCCTGAGGAATCATTGCCCTCAACAGTGGAAAACCAATTAGCAACAGACTCAGGGTACACCTACACTTCCTGCCTGGATCTCTTGACTGCCTGGTGGCCACCTCTTCTCCTTATACCTGCATTCTCTTAACCTGCGTTGCGAACATCTCCCTAAATGTACTATCCGCATAGTTCTCCACCTTGTGGATGTACCACAGTGATTCCAGCTGTTGCTCAAGTTCCAAAACCCAGAGCTCCAACTTCTGCAGTGGGTGACATTTCCTGCAGATGTGTTCGTCCGTGACTCATGGTGTGTCTATGACTTCCCACATACCACAGGGTGCACATTCCACTCGGCTGAGCTGACCTGTTACACTGCAACTTTAAAAACTGTTTATTACAATTAGAATAAGTAGAACAAATTATCAGCTACTCACCAATCAGCTCCTTGCCCTGTATCAAAGTAAGGGACAGCTCCAGGAGACTGAGAAAAGGTAGGGAATGAAAGGATTACCTCTTTCCCTTTTCACCGTGCTCACTCACGCACCAAGCCTCAACTTAAGTACTCTAATGCAGCGTAAAGCAGTGAAAACAAGGAAGTAATGAAGGTGACTTGTTTTTATGTCCCACGATTCAAGCTTCTGAAAACCAGTTTAGGCCAGTTCTCTAATTAACTAGTTGCTCAGAGACCATGTATAACACCTGTTTTAAAGGTGCAACTTCGACAATCCAAAGACCAACTTTTAGATAGTTGCTAAATTAAAGAAAAGATAAGACTTTAGATAGAAATGAATCCTTTACTTTTAATTAACCAGTGCAGACATAAAGTAAAGCATAAATCAATCCATCCTACTATCTGGTATATTTTGCATCAACCTTGTTAATGAGGAATGCTTGTGAGTCTGAATATACTTTCTCTATAATGAAAACTGCATATATTTAATAGTGTAATCACACTCATTCACCAGTGGTGACACCATAGAGCCTCAACTTGTATTTCAAAGAATCCCCTGGGTTCCACCCAACTCTCCCTCTTTGCTTCTCAAATTGCCGTACACTGTGCCACTCAACCATAAATAATAATACAAGATCAAAGTATTTTATAAAAATGATGACAGAATGCAGGATTTAGAATTGAAAAAACGTTACGCCTGTGCACCCTAATCCAATTATCTCGCTTTGCTTTGACTCCTCCTGTGCAGTGCTAGGAGAGGTTGACAGGTAACAGGTCAAATTGTCTATAAAACTGTATTTCTTGTTGTCATGTTTTTGTCACATGGCAAAACCAATTCTTTCTGAGCCGGGGCTCAGATGGTAGCACTCTCACTTCAAGTTCTACTTCAGAGGCCTAAGCACAAAAAATCACGGTATTGGATTAGTGGAGGGCAGTGGTCCATTGCATTCTTGTGGCACTTAAAAGAAACATTCCAGTACCTTCTAGCCTGGCAAAAATGACATTGGAAAATACTTGGTGGACCATATTATAGGCTGGGATATGTGCAGTGCCCATGCCACCAACCTGCCCCTCATGTTTGCAGTCGGTACTCTGTTGTTTGGCATAGGCTCAATTTGAACAGGGCCTACAGGCAGGCATGACATCAGAAGACCCCCCCCCCCCCTCCCGCCGCCAAAATGACAATGGCTGAAGGCTCAGTGTGAGTGAGGCTGGTATGTAACCTGCAGCCATTGCCACATCACTGTCATCCTTATGACAAGTGGGCCGACTTCAAACCAGAAAATGCATTAACACTCAGCAAGTCTGGCAGCATCGGTAGAGAGAGATACAGAGTTAACAACCCAGGTTCATCACCGTAATATTCACAGGAGTCCCGAGAAGGCGTGAACTCAAAGATTTATTTAGTTAAAGGAATGCAAGGACGCAATGCGGTGAGCGGCACATCCAGGCCCAGCCGGGACCATCCGAAGATGCCGGTTCCAATCCTGGCCGGCTTCTATCAATCCAGTTCAATGACCCCTGCTGTTAGGCCTCCCCCGCCCCCCGCCCAGCGTGGGAGCTGGTACTCCACGAGCTCCACAGAGAGATCATCCGGATCATCCTCATGGGTCTCATGTGGGTTGTTGCAGTCATCCTAGTTTCTTTTCTTTCCACAGATTCTGCCTGACCTGTTGAGTATTTCCAGCATTTTCAGTTTTTATTATTATACACCGGCTAAACCAGCAGAATGATCATGAAACCCCAGAGGACTGTAAAGGAAACGTGTAACTCAGAAATTTATAGAAGATGTCCAGTTAAATTAAGTATTAATTATGGTTGTACTGTGAAAAGAAAGGCAGCAGACAGCTGTGTGGAGTTTAAGTATAGATTGAACTGTGGCAGAGACGCAGAGTACATTTTAATTTAGTTCAGCAAATTAATTTTAATTCTTTGCAATTAACCCTATCCATTTGAGTGTATTAAATTTGTGGGTGTTTAATTAGTCTTGCATTGCTAAATTCAGGATGGTAAAATTAATTAAAACTTTACGGAAAGCAGGAAGGTTTACTGTGATGGAACTATTGCTTACGCACAATTATTAATCTTCCCTGCCTGTCTGTTGACATCTCTTACTAGTCTAAAGAAAAATAAACCGTTTTTTGTTTCACAACTATATTGGGAAAAAAAGTAAAAAATCGGAAAATGCTGGGAATACACAACAAGCTTGTTGTTGATGATTAAGATGCAGGCCCCTCTTTAGAACTCCAAATCCGCAATTCTCACAAAGCTTCTAAAACGTTGAACTGTAAAATGGACAATATCGGATCAGTCACCCATCCTGCTAATTGAATTCAACAGCGTGACTTGAGTAGAAACTAGGTTCCTGTATCTTTGTCCCTCTATTCTTCCCCCTTCTCGCTTTCGCTTTCCGACACGATTTTCAATCTGTGAATAATGAAGAGCTTTTCTTTCAAGGTTTAGTTGTAAATTCATCATCCAGTTTCTATTCAAATCATCTTCGAAAACACGCAAACTGAAATATTAGTGCTGAGGAAAATAAATGATCAAATGTTATAATTTGCACATAGACAAAAGCTACAACAGGTGTATAATCAGTACAATCTTCCAATTGTGAAGTTTAGCTCTGTCTTTTTCTTTCTTTGAAGCCCACACAAACCAACACACATATATGCAAAGTCACCGTAGTCCCAGATGACCATAGGCTATTTTCCACTTTGAGGGGGAGAGTGAGCTGACTGATGCTGATTTAACCTGAAGGTCACCACACCTCAAGCGAGGGGCAAGATTGAGAAGATGGGGCTTTCCTGAATAACCTCAGCTAGTATGGGAATCAAAGCCACACTGTTGACCTTGCTCTGCATCACAAACCAGCTATCCAGTCAACTGAGCTAAACTGGCACATACATGCACGCACACAAACACACACATACGAACATAGACAAACACAAACATACACCCATGTGCAAACACCCATACAAGCACACTGTTGAGCACACTGGGCTAAATCGCTGGCTTTGAAGGCAGTCCAGCAGCACGGTTCGATTCCCGTACCAGCCTCCCAGAACAGGTGCCGGAATGTGGCAACTAGGGGCTTTTCACAGTAACTTCATTGAAGCCTACTCGTGACAATAAGCAATTTTCATTTCACATACACACGCACACACATCCAAACAAATATACACAGACACACAAACACTCTTTCTCCTCTCAAAAACCCCTTGTATAGAATACCTGAATAAAGCTTTTGAAATGTTCTATGTTCTATGAAATTCGCCCTTGAGCTTTTCTTCAAATAATTTTGAAAAACAACCTTAGATATAATGCTGGCAGCTGAGGAAAATCATTTTGATGACTGAAAGTAAATGAGAAAAGTGCACGCTCAGACTCTAGGGTCTGTGCTCACCTGACATAATATAAGCTCTGAGAAAATATTTCAAGTCTGATCCTAAGCTTTTAGCAAAGGGGTTAATAACTCTTCAATGAAGTTGTTATGAGACACAAAAGTCGATTCATTTGTCAAAGATGGTGCAAATATGAAAACATGTATCCCTTCTTTTCAAATTTGTTCATGGGGTGTGGGCGTCGCTGGCTGGGTCAGCATTTATTGCCCATCCCTGAGAGCATTTAAGATTCATTTGTTCTGCTGACGTTAATGTTCGACATCAGAAATGTCAGTCACTTCGAGAAAATGGCACTCAAAACGTTCTCAAAAAAAAACTTTGAACGATTCCATTGATTTAACTTTTGCTTCTTTCTTTTGATTCTTTTTCACTGTTAGGTTCTCCAGGTTGGTGATTCTTCATTGGTTGGCTTCGTAAATCATGAGTAGCAGAATGGGCCGTTTCCTAGCCACTTTCCTTTACATGTTTCTGACATCCTTTAACATTTACGCTACACAGGTGCCAGACAACATCTCTAACAGGCAACAATCTATCCTCTTGATATTCAACAGCATTATCAATGCCTATCAACAACCATTGACCAGAAGCTTAATGTAGACTAGCCGTATAAATACCGTGGAGGGCGGCAGGGTGGTGCAGTGGTTAGCACTGCTGCCTCAAGGCACCGAGGAAATCCCGGCCCAGTCCATGTGGAGTTTGCACATTCTCCCCGTGTCTGCGTGGGTCTCAACCCCACAACCCAAAGATGTGCAGGGTAGGTGGATTGGCCACACTAAATGAGGGCAGCACGGTAGCATTGTGGATAGCACAATCGCTTCACAGCTCCAGGGTCCCAGGTTCGATTCCGGCTTGGGTCACTGTCTGTGCGGCGTCTGCACATCCTCCCCGTGTGTGCGTGGGTTTCCTCCGGGTGCTCCGGTTTCCTCCCACATTCCAAAGATGTGCAGGTTAGGTAGATTGGCCATGATAAATTGCCCTTAGTGTCCAAAATTGCCCTTAGTGTTGGGTGGGGTTACTGGGTTATGGGGGTACAGTGGAGGTGTTGACCTTGGGTAGGGTGCTCTTTCCAAGAGCCGGTGCAGACTCGATGGGCCGAATGGCCTCCTTCTGCACTGTAAATTCTATGAAACTAAATTGCCCTTCAATTGGAAAGAAATTGCCCCTGAATTAGGTAATTTAAATTTAAAAAAAGTACTGTGGCTACAAGACCAAGCCAGGGGTTGGGAATTCTGCAGTGAGTAACTCACCTCTAGACTTCTCAAAGCCTGTCCACGCCGACTAGTCAAGAGTGTGATGGAATGTTGTCCTGGATGAGTGCGGCTCCAATCAAACTCAACATTATCCAGAAGAAAGCAACCAAATTGATTGACACCCGAAACATGAACCTGAAACATTAATGTTCTCCTTCACCACCAGTGCACACTGGCAGCAGTGTGCATCAGATGTAAGAGACGGGATTCTCCGAGTCCCCCGTTGGGTCGGAGAGTCCCGGGGGGGGGGGGGGGGGGCAGCGCGAATCCCGCCCTGACGCTCCAGCCCCGCCTGCCGTATTCTGTGGCCTGCAAATAAGTCCAACGGGAATCCCGGCGCGCGCCTTGCAGAATGGTGAGAACCGGCGCGACACGACGTTCCCCGGGACTGCTGAAAATCTCCGGCCCGATGGGGGTGAAGTCCCGCCGGAGTGACCACCGTCGTAAATCAAAGTAGGTCTTAAACAACGTCAACCAGTCATGCTGGCTGACGCCGGCGTGCGAGGAGGTAGCGGGCAGCGTGGGGCGGCCGCCGGAGTGGACTCTGGCTGCCCTGACTAGATCGTTGACCTTCTTGTGGCACTGGATGCCTGTCCTGGTTGTTACGGCCATGGTGCTGACGGCCTCTACCACCTCCCTCCACAGGCACCGGCTGGTGTTGGCTGCCACCCTGCGGCTGTGATCGGGGTACAGGGCCTCCCACTGTTCTCCAGGGCGTCCAGGAGCGCTTCAATGTCCTTCTCCTGGAACCTCAGCGCTGTGCGGCAGGTGGCTATTTTGGCGAGTCTCCGGCGGTGGCGTTTTTTGTGGAGCGACACCGCGCACGTCTGTGATGGGTCACGCCGTCGCGATTGACGTCACGCCGCTGCTAGCCCTTTCCGGGGCGGAGGATTCCATAATGTCCGGTCAGCCCGACGCCGGAGTGGTTTGCGCCGTTTTTACGCATCGTCGGGCCATTGCGGGGATTCGGGAGAATCCCGCCCAAGTTGTGCTGTAGCAACTCTCCAAGGTTCCTTTGACAGTTCTTTCCAAACCTGTGACCTCCACTATCTAGAAGGACAAGGGCAACAGATCCATGGAAACATCACCACCTGAAAGTTCTCTTCCAAGCCACACATCATCCAGATTGGGACCTGTATTGCCTGTTCCTTCATTATCACTTCCAGATTGGGACCTGTATTGCCTGTTCCT
The DNA here is from genome assembly GCF_902713615.1 of Scyliorhinus canicula. NCBI lineage: Eukaryota > Metazoa > Chordata > Chondrichthyes > Carcharhiniformes > Scyliorhinidae > Scyliorhinus > Scyliorhinus canicula. The sequence goes on from NC_052149.1 coordinate 25,405,394, forward strand.
TCATTATCACTGGATCAAAATCTTGGAGCTTTCTCCCCATCAGCACATTGAGAATACATACACCACATGGACTGCAGTGTGTAACGGCCAGGACAGGGTTTAATTTGGAGCAGTTCTGATTTTTCCACTCGCTCCCGTAAGAGAAACGTCCCGTAAAGAGTAAGTTGTTTTTGATTTTTTGATTTCCCCCTTTATAAGTGGTGGTGCAATTTCCCCAATCTTTCAGTTTTTGAGTGATGCAATCCTCTAGGAATTAACCCCCAGCAAACTCGAGATGGGATTAAATCAGAGGGTTCATTTACTTTACACACACTGAAAATGTGGGAATCGGCTTCCCCCCACCTTTCATGGAAAGAAAGGGTTTCAGGGTCAAGACCCCAGACAAAAATATGAATTATGGCTTTACCTAAGTCCAGAGTCCAGAATATAAAATGTCTGATGGGACATACTTCAGAAGTTAGCAAGCTGAAACTGTTGTCGTGTGATCTATTTTTTCAGATTAGAGGACTTCCAGAATGGGAGGAATGTAGAGGTGAATTAGAATTACAGGCACAGATACAGAGTTTGAATATTCCAGCAGTACACAGTGTAGACAGGGGTCAGGCAATTTAGACCTAGGAAGCTGTTACTACCTGTTCAACGGTAAACAGAGGCAGGCTTCTAGCCTGGACTCCTCCCTTCTCTCCAGAGGTTAACGTGACTGCAGATGAAACCCAAAAGCTGTATAATTAAAGCAGTTCAAACAACTCAAGTCTCGGTCATGTGGACAGGTAGTTTTGGATTGAGTTATCCAGTTAATGAGGTCCCCTTGTTAGAACCATTGTGTTTTAAGCAGGTAACTGTAAGGAATACTAACACAACTTACTCTCCACCTTAGATGGTTAGTACTGTTGCTTCACAACGCCAGGGTCCCAGGTTCGATTCTCGGCTTGGGTCACTTGTGTGGAGTCTTCATGTTCTCCCCGTGGACTTCCTCCGGGTGCTCCGGTTTCCTCCCACAAGTCCTGAAAGACGTGCTTGTTAGGTGAATTGGATATTCTGAATTCTCCCTCTCTGTACCTGAACAGGTGCCATAGTGTGGTGACACGGGGGGGCGGAATTCTCCCCCCCCCATGCCGGGTGGGAGAAACGCCGGGGCGGCGAGCGAGTCCTGCCATGCCGCCCCGGCACCCGCACGCGATTCTCCCACCCCCCCCAAACCGGCGCGCCGAGATTCACGGCTGGCCGCTGGGAGAATCGCCGATCGCCGTTTGTAACGGGCGAGCGGCGATTCTCCAGCCCGGATGGGCCGAGCGGCCTGCCCAACACCACGGGTTCCCGCCGGCGCCGTCCACACCTGGTCGCTGCCGGCGGGAACAGCGCGGGAACGCTGGGAGGGCGGCTTTTGGGAGGGGGAGAGGGGTTCTTGCACCGGGGGGGGGCCTCAAAAGGGGTCTGCCCCGCGATCGGTGCCCACTGATCGGCGGGCCGGCGTCTCTGAAGGAGGAACTCCTTTCCTCCGCCACCCCGCAAGATCAATCCGACATCTTTTTGCAGAGCGGCTGCGGGGAGAACGGCAACCGCGCATGCGCGTTTGGCGCCGGCCAACCTGCACATGCGCGGGTGACGTCATTTACGCGGCTCTGGCCACTTAATTTATGCGGCGCCAAGACCCGGCGGAAGTAAGTGATGCGGCGCCGCTCCTAGCCCCCCGTGGGTAGGAGAATAGGGGGCTGGGAGCGGCCTCCGACGCTGGAGTGAAAGGCTCCAGTTTTCACTCCGGCGTCGAGACTTAGTCTCCCGATGGGAGAATTGAGCCCGGGGTTTTTCACAGTAACTTCATTGCAGTGTTAATGTAAGCCTACTTGTGACAATAATAAAGATTATTATTATTATTATTAGATTGTCTGAGTCTCCCATCCATTGACTCTGTCTACACCTCCCGCTGCCTTGGGAAAGTAGGCTGCATAATCAAAGACCCCTCCCACCCGGGCTATTCACTCTTTCAACTTCCTTCCATCATGCAGGCTATACAAAAGTCTGAGAACACGCACTAACAGATTCAAAACTAGCTTCTTCCCCGTTGTTACCAGACTCCTAAACGACTCTCTTATAGCCTGATCTGATCTCTTCACATATCTTCTCTACTGAATAGTACTACACTCCTGTATTCTTCACCCAATGCCTGTGTCTGTATTTACATTGTGTAATAATGTATGCCCGATGTTTTTTTTCATGTAGGGACATGAACAATATTTTTCACTGTACCTCGTACACGTGACAATAAACAAATCGAAATCAATCCAACATGCCTAATAAAACCTCTCGTCATGTTTGTAAGAATTCAGAATGTATGCATCAATGAGAAATGGATACCTGCAGTGATTCTCGCAAAGAGAGGTCCAATATCACACACTGGACAGGCGGATTATGAAAGAGTTTGGCGACGTCATGCTGACCAACTAGCTTCACAAAGTGAAATCGTGGAAACGTCTTAAGACATATTTCCCTTGGACAATGTAGACAACAATACTTTGGAACAGAGACCAGATGCAGAGCAAATATCAGATATTGTTTCTGAAGACCCCCCAATACCTACAGAGGTGGACACTGGAGTCGCATCCCAGGAAATACCATCTTCTGAAGTAAAATAGGACACTTCTGTCTCGTGTAGCCAGGTTCCAGAATATTGAATACAACCTAAAAGGAATAGACACCCATCTGAGAGACTATCTTATTGAGTTGTATATGAAAATGAAAAATGAAAATCGCTTATTGGCACGAGTAGGCTTCAATGAAGTTACTGTGAAAAGCCCCTAGTCGCCACATTCCGGCGCCTGTCCAGGGAGGCTGCTACGGGAATCGAACCGTGCTGCTGGCCTGCTTGGTCTGCTCTAAAAGCCAGTGATTTAGCTGAGTGAGCTAAACCAGCCCCGTATATATGTACATAGAGATAATGTATGAGTGTTGTAATAATGTTAACCAGTTGTTATTGCACCAAAGAAGTGTACACATCCCTGCTGGTGAAGTGACACGTGATTTGTAGATATCAGCAGTGAATGTTTGTGTGGGCTTCAGTCCTCCATCTTAGATTATATGACCAACATTCCTAATAAAACCTCTCATTGTAAGAATCCAGAGTGTGGACATCTCCATACCTTTTCTCTTTGCGGCAAACTCAAAGATATAACAGTAGCCGGGATTATAACGACATAGTGTAAGAGTCCTTCTTGTTTATTTCCTTTGTTCCCATTTCTTTTACATTATTTTATTATTTTGGTCCATGGACCTGCAATCGGAATGGGCTTTTAAGCAGAAGACTTAAGGTTGAATCAGCCTGCTTGTCAGGACAATGTGTTCCCAGGTTTTGTTTCTAACCAGGCTCCTCGGCACCAAGTGGATCATAGTTACCAGGTTTGGATTGTTACCAGTCGGATTGATTGGATGGCCGTCAACCGGTTGGTTGGTATTATGGGCCAGGGTTTAGAGAACCCCAAAGTGTACATGGAGTCCGCCTGACCCACAACTTTTAATAGATTGTGGTATGGGGAGCACACGGCCTACTCTACAGGTGTGGTACAACAGAAATGGAACAGTTTTTTTTAAAAGCAAAACAATGTTTATGCTATTAAGTCAAGTTCACCTTTTTAAAACATACAGTGAACATTTTAGCAACCATTAATTCAAATAAAACCCCCAAAGAATACAACACTAAGTAATGCTTAATAACTTCCCAAACAACATCCAGACAAAAGAAACACCTTTTAACAGAAGCACATGAGGTTGACATTCGCTACTGAGAACATTTATAATTCTGAATTCACCAAAAGATCAAGAGATAGTCTTTTGATGGCAGAGAGAACAGCAGTACACCTGCTTTGTCTGGCTTCAGCTGCAACATTGAAAATGAAACTAAAACACACCCTGCAGCCTGCTCAAAAACAAAAGTAAGAAGCTGACAGATAGCCCAGCTCTACCCACTCTCTAACAGCACTGCAGTAGTAAACACCCTTTTCTTAAAGGTACTCTCACTGCAGATATTTATATACACACCCATTTAAAAACACCCGTTTCTTAAAGGTTCTCTCACATGACAGTTGGTCAGAGACGGTGTTCTGCCTGACAACAGTCAGTGATTGGTTCCTGCGTGATGCTTTCTGGAAGAACTGGGCAGAAGCACTTAAACCCTGGAAGGGAAAGGAACGCTCTGTCTCCTGCTTTCTGAAGTGAAAGAACAGCTGTATTGTTCTGAAAGCAGTGTGTGTCTGACACAACATTTGCTGTGCACCTGGAATGATGCTGAGTCTGCAGAGAAAGTAGACAACCTTGCCAGGAAAACCATCTCAAACCTAGAAGGAAGAAACAGCAAAACGCAAGCTGAACTCCAGAAAGACACGAACTGGGAATCAGCCCAGCGCATCAAAGATCTTTATCCTTTTATTTTTATTAATATTCTCTTTCCCTTTCCACCACCCTTTCTGCGTTGTTTGTCTGTGTGTGTAGAGAGAGTGAGGTAGTCAGGAAGGGGATGTTGGGAAAGGGTTATTATAGAATCATAAAATTTACAGTGTAGAAGGAGGCCATTCGGCCCATCGAGTCTGCAGCAGCCCTTGGAAAGAGCACCTTACCTAATCCCACAGCTCCACCCTATCCCCATAATTCCACACAATCTTTTTTTGGAAACTAGGGGCAATTTAGCACGGCCAATCCACCTAACCTACACGTCTTTGGACTGTGGGAGGAAACTGGAGCACCCGGAGGAAACCCACGCAGACACGGGGAGAACGTGCAGACTCCGCACAGACAGTGACCCTGGAGCTGTGAAGCAACTCTGCTAACCACTATGCTACTGTGCTGCCCACGTGCTGTATGAGACAGCAAGTTCCATTTTCTATATGTTTAACTACAATACTGTACTGCCGGTTTAGCTCAGTTGGCTAGACAGCTGGCTTGTGATTCAGAATGAGACCAGCAGCGCAGGTTCAATTCCTGTACCGGCTGAGGTTATTCATGAAGGCCCCACCTTATCAACCTTTGCCCTCGACTGAGGTGTGGTGATCCTCAGGTTAAACCACCACCAATCAGCTCTCCCCTTCAATAAGGAAAGTAGTCTATGGTCACCTGGGACTGTGGCAACTTTACCTTTACATAATAAACGGTTACTTGTGGTATAGTTACAAACCTGGTGACTGCAGTTTATTAGGATCAACCAAAGACCTTGGGTATTTTAAATAAAATCTTATTTTACCTGTGTTGCGACTCGGGGTTAAGTGGGGCTGGAATAGACCGCGTGCTAGCCCAGGATGTTGTGACAATAGTTATACCTCAGTTGGAGTATTGTGTACTATTCTGGACGCCACAGTATAGAAAGAATGTGAACACTTTGAAGAGAGTGCAGAAGAGGTTTACAAGAATGGTTCCAAGGATGAGAAACTTCAGTTATGGGGATAGATTGGAGAGGTTGGGACTGTTCTCCTTGGAGAGAAGAAGGCTAAGAGGAGGTTTGATAGAGATGTTCAAAATAATGAGGGAGCTGGTCAGAGCAGACAGGGGAAACTGTTCCCGTTCATAATAGGATCAAGAATGAGCGGCACAGTGGCGCAGTGGTTAGCACTGCTGCCTATGACGCTGAGGACCCGGGTTTGACCCCAGCCCCGCGTCACTGTCCGTATGGGGTTTACACATTCTCCCTGTGTGGGTTTCACCCCCACAACCCCAGGATGTGCAGATTAGGTGGATTGGCCACGCCAAATTGCCCCTTAATTGGTAAAAAAAGAAATGGGTACTCTAAATTTATTTAAATAAAAATAAAAGGATCAAGAACAAATGCGCACAGCTTTAAGGTGATTTGCAAAAGATGCAAATGTGATGTGTCAAAAATGTTTTCACACAGCAAGTGGTTTGGGTCATTCATCAATCATAGAATCCTTGCAGTGCAGAAGCAGGCCATTCTGTCCATCACGTCTGCACCAGCCCTCCGAAAGATCACCCTACCTAGGCCCACATCCGAGCCCTAGCCCTGAAATCCCACCTAACCTTTTGGACACTAAGGGGAAATTCAGCATGGCCAATCCACCTAACCTGCACATCTTTGGACTGTGGGAGGAAACTGTAAACCCTGAGGAAACCCACTCAAAGTCGGGGAGAACATGCAAACTCCACACGGACAGTGACCCGAGGTCGGAATTAAGCTTGGGTCCCTGGTGCTGTGAGGAATGCGCTGCTTGGAAGTGTGGTGCATGCAAGTTCAATTAAAGCATTCAAGAGGGCATGAGATGATTACTTAACTGGAAATAATATGCAGGGGAATGGTGAAAAGGCAAGGGAATGGCACTGTGCCACAATGCTGATTTGGAGAGCTGGTACAGACATGATGGGAAAATGGCCTCCTTCTGCACTATCACAATTCTGTGTATATACATATATATATATAATATATACTTTCCTTTATTCCTTCTGATAATGACAAGTGATTCAAGAATGCTAGTCATCACTACCTCCTCAAGAGGAAATGGAAATGGGTTGGTTTAGCTCACTGGGCTAAATCGCTGGCTTTTAAAGCAGACCAAGCAGGCCAGCAGCATGGTTCAATTCCCATACCAGCTTCCCCGGACAGGCGCTGGAATGTGGCGACCAGGGGCTTTTCACAGTAACTTCATTGAAGCCTACTCGTGCCAATAAGCGATTTTCATTTTCAATGCCAGGGATGCTCATAACCTGTTTAGAAAATGTACTTGAGTCCTGATTTGCGTTGTTTTAACTTCACTCAATCAATAGAGCCCTAAGTTTGACTAATAGAAAAATAAAAAATTACAGGAAACGTAAGTTTTAATTATTATTAACCCATCTCCCATTGCAGGATCTCCGACGGAGTTCAGAGCAGCTGCAGTCTCTAAGTGATGAGGGGTTAGAGAATAAGGGTTATTTGAACTACAATGCATAGAAATAATTCAGTCCTCATTTTAAAAGCCATGCATTCCATCCTGGTTTTGGGATCCATTATACAATCCTTCCATGAAAGAACCTGCATTTATATCGTGCCTTTTATGATCCTGGGACACCGCAAAGGGTTTTCCAGCCATTGAAGCATTTTTGAAGAGTTGTCACCGGGCGGGATTGCCCATCCTGGAGATTAAATCCGGTGTTGGGCGGAAAAGTAAGTATGACTCCCTCTGGGTGGCCGGGTGGATGATCGTCCCCTTTTTGGATTATTGATTATTTATCTGTGAGGAGCTTGGTGAATCTCATGGTGGGTTGGGCAGTAAGTCTCCACGCTCAAAGTTATCTCATGGAGTTGAATGTCCTGAGGCCTGTTTAGGGGCAGATTGTATTCTTCTCTTTGAAGTTAAGGTATTTTTTGAGTCATCGGTTAGCTGAGGTCTGTATAAAAGACAGACAGACAGCGCACACAGTAAGCTAGCACTTTTCCAGGAGACACATCCGGAGTGAGACTCATCCAGAGTGGGGATTGAAACTTGGTAATTTGGTGCAGTGAGGTAAATCAGCAAAGGTAAGTGGAAAAATCTAATTCTGCTGTTTTTCAGTTAAAAGTGTAGTGTGGAGCTTAGTGTCTGATTGGTTGAAGCTGCCCCCACCTTAATTGCTGAGAGGCAGTTATCTGTCAATCACCTGAGGCCTGTTTAGGGGCAAATTGTATTCTTCTCTTTGAAGTTAAGGAATTTTTTGAGTCATCGGTTAGCTGAGGTCTGTATAAAAGACAGACAGACAGCGCACATAGTAAGCTAGCACTTTTCCAGGAGACACATCCGGAGTGAGACTCATCCAGAGTGGGGATTGAAACTTGGTAATTTGGTGCAGTGAGGTAATTCGGTGCAGAGTGTGAGGAGGTGCTTTTTAACCCTGGTAAGTGACTGGTAAGTAGTCTCTCTTTTTCTTTTCATTGTCTAATTTATTTATTTTTATTTTGAAATTCTAGTTGTTTAAGTTTACCAAGGGTTTAAGACATGGCAGGAGATCCCAGACCCGTGTCATGCTCCTCGTGTGCGATGTGGGAGCTCAGGGACACGTCCACTGTCCCTGGCTCCTTCACGTGTAAGAAGTGTGTTCAGTTGCAGCTCTTGTTAGACCGCTTGACGGCTCTGGAGCTGCGGATGGACTCACTTTGGAGCATCCGCGATGCTGAGGAGGTCATGGATAGCACGTTTAGCGAGTTGGTCACACCGCAGGTGAAGGTTACTGAGGGAGATAGAAAATGGGTGACCAAAAGAAAGAGCAAGAGTAGGAAGGCAGTGCAGGTGTCCCCTGCGGTCATCTCCTGCAAAACAGATATACCGCTTTGGATACTGTTGAGGGAGATGGCTCACCAGGGGAAGGCAGCAGCAGCCAGGTTCATGGCACCGTGGCTGGCTCTGCTGCACAGCAGGGCAGGAAGAAGAATGGCAGGGCTATAGTGATAGGGGACTCAATCGTAAGGGGAATAGACAGGCGGTCCTGTGGACGCAATCAAGACTCCAGGATGGTATGTTGCCTCCCTGGTGCAAGGGTCAAGGATGTCTCGGAGCGGCTGCAGGACATTCTGGGGGGGGGAAGGGTGAACAGCCAGCTGTCGTGGTGCACATAGGCACCAACGATATAGGTAAAAAACGGGATGAGGTCCTACAAGCGGAATTCAGGGAGTTAGGAGTTAAACTAAAAAGTAGGACCTCAAAGGTAGTAATCTCAGGATTGCTACCAGTGCCACGAGCTAGTCAGAGTAGGAATGTCAGGATAGATAGGATGAATGCGTGGCTCGAGAGATGGTGCAAGAGGGAGGGATTCAAATTCCTGGGGCATTGGGACCGGTTCTGGGGGAGGTGGGACCAGTACAAACCGGACGGTCTGCACCTGGGCAGGACTGGAACCGATGTCCCAGGGGGGTGTTTGCTAGAGCTGTTGGGGAGGGTTTAAACTAATGTGGCAGGGGGATGGGAACCGATGCAGGAAGTTGGAAGGTAGTAAAACAGGGACAGAAGCAAAAGGAAGTAAGGGGAAAAGTGCAAGGCAGAGAAGACATAGTCAAAAATCTAAAAGGGCGACAGTACAAGGTACAGTGACTGAGGGGAGCTCAGTGAATAGGCCCAGTAATAACAAAAGGAATAAAACTGGAGATGTTAAGATTCAAAACAGAGGTAAAAAAACCAACATAAGTGTATTTTACCTGAATGCTCGTAGTATTCGGAATAAAGTAAATGAGTTGATGGCACAAATCATCGTAAATGACTATGATTTAGTGGCCATTACTGAAACATGGTTAAAGGATGGTCACGACTGGGAGTTAAATATCCGAGGGTATCAAACTATTCGGAAGGACAGAGTGGATGGTAAGGGAGGTGGTGTTGCTCTGTTATTTAAGGATGACATCCGGGCAATAGTAAGGGATGACATCGGTGCTATGGAGGATAAGGTTGAATCCATTTGGGTGGAAATCAGGAATAGTAAGGCGAAAAAGTCACTGATAGGAGTAGTCTATCGGCCACCAAATAGTAACGATATGGTGGGGCAGGCAATAAACAAAGAAATAACTGATCCATGTAGAAATGGTACAGCAGTTATCATGGGGGATTTTAATCTACATGTCGATTGGTTTAACCAGGTCGGTCAAGGCAACCTTGAGGAGGAGTTTATAGAATGTATCCGCGATAGTTTCCTAGAACAGTATGTAATGGAACCTACGAGGGAACAAGCGGTCCTAGATCTTGTCCTGTGTAATGAGACAGGATTGATTCATGATCTCATAGTTAGGGATCCTCTCGGAAGGAGCGAGAGGATATATCCACAATATGGTGGAATTTAAAATACAGATGGAGGGTGAGAAAGTAAAATCAAATACTAGTGTTTTGTGTTTAAGCAAAGGAGAGTACAAGGGGATGAGAGAAGAACTAGCTAAGGTAGACTGGGAGCTAAGACTTTATGGTGGAACAGTTGAGGAACAGTGGAGAACCTTCCAAGCGATTTTTCACAGTGCTCAGCAAAGGTTAATACCAACAAAAAGGAAGGACGGAAGAAAGAGGGAAAATCGACCGTGGATATCTAAGGAAATAAGGGAGAGTATCAAATTGAAGGAAAAAGCATATAAAGTGGCAAAGATTGCTGGGAGATTAGAGGACTGGGAAATCTTTAGGGGGCAACAGAAAGCTACTAAAAAAGCTATAAAGAAGAGTAAGATAGAGTATGAGAGTAAACTTGCTCAGAATATAAAAACAGACAGTAAAAGTTTTTACAAAGATATTAGACAAAAAAGAGTGGCTAAGGTAAATATTGGTCCTTTAGAGGATGAGAAGGGAGTTTTAATAATGGGAAATGAGGAAATGGCTGAGGAACTGAACAGGTTTTTTGGGTCGGTCTTCACAGTGGAAGACACAAATAACATGCCAGCGACTGATAGAAATGATGCTATGACAGGTGAGGACCTTGAGAGGATTGTTATCACTAAGGAGGGAGTGATGGGCAAGCTAATGGGGCTAAAGGTAGACAAGTCTCCTGGCCCTGATGGAATGCATCCCAGAGTGCTAAAAGAGATGGCTAGGGAAATTGCAGATGCACTAGTGATAATTTACCGAAATTCACTAGACTCTGGGGTGGTCCCGGTGGATTGGAAATTAGCAAACGTGACGCCACTGTTTAAAAAAGGAGGTAGGCAGAAAGCAGGAAATTATAGGCCAGTGAGTTTAACTTCGGTAATAGGGAAGATGCTGGAATCTATCATCAAGGAAGAAATTGCGAGGCATCTGGATAGAAATTGTCCCATTGGGCAGACGCAGCATGGGTTCGTTAAAGGCAGGTCATGCCTAACTAATTTAGTGGAATTTTTTGAGGACATTACCAGTGCAGTAGATAACGGGGAGCCGATGGATGTGGTATATCTGGATTTCCAGAAAGCCTTTGACAAGGTGCCACACAAAAGGTTGCTGCATAAGATAAAGATGCATGGCATTAAGGGTAAAGTAGTAGCATGGATAGAGGATTGGTTAATTAATAGAAAGCAAAGAGTTGCGATTAATGGGTGTTTCTCTGGTTGGCAATCAGTGTCCCTCAGGGATCCGTGTTGGGCCCACAATTGTTCACAATTTACATAGATGATTTGGAGTTGGGGACCAAGGGCAATGTGTCCAAGTTTGCGGATGACACTAAGATGAGTGGTAAAGCGAATAGTGCAGAGGATACTGGAAGTCTGCAGAGGGATTTGGATAGGTTAAGTGAATGGGCTAGGGTCTGGCAGATGGAATACAATGTTGACAAATGTGAGGTTATCCATTTTGGTAGGAATAACAGCAAACGGGATTATTATTTAAACGATAAAATATTAAAGCATGCCGCTGTTCAGAGAGACTTGGGTGTGCTAGTGCATGAGTCACAGAAGGTTGGTTTACAAGTGCAACAGGTGATTAAGAAGGAAAATGGAATTTTGTCCTTCATTGCTAGAGGGATGGAGTTTAAGACTAGGGAGGTTATGTTGCAATTGTATAAGGTGTTAGTGTGGCCCCACCTGGAGTATTGTGTTCAGTTTTGGTCTCCTTACTTGAGAAAGGACGTACTGGCGCTGGAGGGTGTGCAGAGGAGATTCACTAGGTTAATCTCAGAGCTGAAGGGGTTGGATTATGAGGAGAGGTTGAGTAGACTGGGACTGTACTCGTTGGAATTTAGAAGGATGAGGGGGGATCTTATAGAAACATTTAAAATTATGAAGGGAATAGATAGGATAGATGCGGGCAGGTTGTTTCCACTGGCGGGTGACAGCAGAACTAGGGGACATAGCCTCAAAATAAGGGGAAGTAGATTTAGGACTGAGTTTAGGAGGAACTTCTTCACCCAAAGGGTTGTGAATCTATGGAATTCCTTGCCCAGTGAAGCAGTTGAGGCTCCTTCATTACATGTTTTTAAGGTAAAGATAGATAGTTTTTTGAAGAATAAAGGGATTAAGGGTTATGGTGTTCGGGCCGGAAAGTGGAGCTGAGTCCACAAAAGATCAGCCATGATCTAATTGAATGGCGGAGCAGGCTCGAGGGGTCAGATGGCCTACTCCTGCTCCTAGTTCTTATGTTCTTATGTCCTGGCACCATATTTAAAGGGAGCCCGGAGAGGCATCCATTCATTGCAGGCCGCGAACTCGGCATTACTCCTCCAGAGTCCTTGCGGTCACAGCTGGCACTGGAGAAACTGGCAGACGTGTTCCATCACAGATCTCGGGATATATGAGGGTGCATCCGGCATTGTCTTTTGCTCAACTCTAGATAGGAGCACCGCTGGCGATACACCCGTGGTTGGGCAAATGTTTCCCACTGCAATGTTCCATATTCGCCATATTCTTAGCCATACAGAGGCCCTGCTGCTTCTTGTTGCTCATGCCCTTTCTTCTCCTGACCCTGTGCCAACCTGTGATGGGCCCTCCCTCTCCTCACCTGAATGAGAACCAATCCCAAGGCAGGGTTGTCTGAAACCTGCATCATCAATGCCTCATTGGATGGGGCTTTAGATGTTTCCCTCCATCTCAAAGCCAATGAGGAATTGCTAAGCCGGTCACCAGACCTTGTCTAGACATGGGACCCCACCACTTCCAGGTAAAGAACATCCTGGAGGACCAGAGATGGCTATTCCTCCATGCATAACTGCACATGAAGACATTGCTCTTTCACAAGGTCATGTGCAAGGAGCCTCACTTGGACCCATTGCTGCATATCTCCACTACCTTTGAAACTCTGCAGAGACCATTTCCATGGAAGCAGAGAAAGACACACCACATTATCCCTTGTCAGCCATGACCATTCACCTGGGAGGATGGCTGCTTGGAGTCATGTGTTGGCTGCCATCCATCACCCTTGGAGGAATTCTGTTGTAATATGGCTTCTTTAGATATCCCAGTGAGGAGATCTTGAGACTTGTACATTTAAACTTGAATGCTTTGTTGATGCTCTTTAACTACTTACAGATGCCAAGCCTTTCATGATGCTGCTGCCATGTAGGTAGGCTGCTTCTAGAGTATTCTCTCTAGACTGTTCTCACAGAGTCTATTACCATGTGACTCTATACATGATACATGGTGCTATTCTCCAGTCCCTCGTTAACCCTTGCTCTGTTGAGCATCTTTACGCTACAATGGAAAGCACACAATCACGACACATTCCACCTCCCTCCCTCCCTCACTCCCTTCATCCCTGCTTCTGACTGCAGCCAATGGCAAAAGGCACAGAATGAATGGCAGCTCCCCACCTGGGGACCTCGATGTTTGAGATTCAGGAGTCGGGAACAAACCTGAGGAAATATTCCCTTCTCCATAGATAGAACACAGGTCAGCATCTCTGACATCCAGTTGCCTCATGATTATTAGGATGACTCATTAGTTGGCCCGTTGTGCAGACTTTGAAATCCACCCACCTGAAAAGACCCTCCTCCCACCTCGAGGGGGTCTCACTGACTAAATGTGTGGCCAAGGTTTGGAAAAATGATGTGTGCACATTTCAAACTCACTCCCTTACCTCTACCCTTCAGCTTTCACCCAGCAATGTCCCTCTACCACCATACCCCATCCAATAGCACAATTCCTCTCCCCTCTTCCCGCAGTTACACTGGATCCTCCACATGCCTACCTTCCCTTAAAAACTGACACTGGCTACCATCCCCAGGCCCACCCTGACCCTTCTCCCTCTGCTTATCCAAGCCAGCTGTCTTGTTCCCCTCCTTGACCCCACCTGATGAGAGCTTCATCTACCAAGCTCTCACTCTGGACCTGCTACCCTACCGCATCCCACTCCTCCCTTTGATTGTAACTGTTTCTCCTATTGTTACTACTCTTGAGTTCTCCTCACAAGACCCCATCGTCCTCATCATTAATCCGGATCTCTAAGACAATGAAGTTATGTGAAGTCCCGAAGAGGGAGAAGGCAACATCTGTGGAATCCAAAGCTGTGGACGAAGTGAAGCTCACCGGGTGCGTTTACATACAATCGTAAAACCGAACATTATAAATTCTCAGTGGCGGGGACGTTAATCTGGAGACGGAGCGTAAATCCGGCGAGGTGGCCTTTTGATGAACACGTATAAGATGCTAATGTATGCAAATGGAGTTCCTGATAGTATCTTCAATCCGCCTTGAGAGTTGGGAGAACGGCATTCCAACAGTTTATCCCGCCATCAGGAAACAGGGGGGGATTCTCCTCCATTTTGCCGGCGCCCGGTGGTTTCCCGACAGCGTGGGGCTGCCCCACAATGGGAAATCCTATTGACCAGCCAGCGTGACGGAGAATCCCGCCGGAGATTTATTGCCTCTCACCAAATAGTATGATTCCTGCTGCTGGTGGGAACGGAAGGTCCTGCCCACTGTTGTAATGTACAGAAATATGTTGACTAACTTGTGCAGAGTAGGGTATCATAAGTAGCAATGATCCCTTTAAAATTCAATGACCAAGTAATTAATGGAATGTGGCGACTAGGGAATTTTCAGTCATTTCATTGCAGTGTTAATGTTCGACTACTTGTGACAATAATAAAGATTATTATTATTACTATTATTATTATTAATTAGTTTGATTAAAATTGGTTGTGGGACAAATATTGGCTAGGGCAACTTTTTTAAAAAAAAATTCTTATCCAGTTTTTAACATTTTATAAATAAAACAAAACAACACAAAGCAAAAATAATAACGGAAGAGCTCTATCAACCAACACATATATGACTCAAAAATTAAATCCCGCCATCTCTGCCCACGTCCCCTTAAAATTCCCCCTCCCCTTAGCAGCTGACGGTGACCAACTCTTTAAAGTGATGAATAAACAAACACCATCTCTTGTGGAACCCCTCAATCGCCACCTTCAAGGTGAACTTCACCTTCTCAAGGTACAGAAACTCCATCAGGTCCCCCAGCCACAGGGTGGAGAGGCTGACCTTTACCCAACAGAACCCGCCTGCGAGCAATCAGCGAGGTGAAGGCTGAAACATCCGCCCCCGTCCCCGGTTGTAGGTCCGACACCCCAAATATGGCCCCCAGGGGACTGGACTCCAAATCCAAGTGCATGATCATCGACATGGTGTTGAAGAATGAAACCTAAGTAAGCGTGCTACCTCTGAGCCAAGTCGAATATCTATCATGGGAGCCTCTGTAAACATGTCACGCTTTCATTATACTCTCCTGTCATCTTGAACAATGTCCCTTTAAAAGACAAATGCACAATTTTCACAGATTTGAAAACCTAAAATGCTTTCAGAGATAATTTGGCCTTACAGGTACGGGTTTGAACAAAGTTGGCTTTATGAATATAAACTTCCACATACAAAGTCATTCTTCTCTACCATTTAGCAAGTAAACACTAGAAATGGCTGTCATAGATAATTCAGCTTGTATTCAAGCTGTGATTTTTTTTTTTAGAAAATAATTTAAATGTAAATTATCTTTTCACTCCGATGTAATCATTCTGTGTTTTGCCATATAATTTCAAGATCCATTTGGGTAAAAATAGAACACAACCCTTTAAACCTGCAGATAAAAAAGATCAGCCACGCCAGTAGGACAGCATGAAGCCATTTGGAGAGACAGTCCGTGATATCTATTAATTCTGGCAAACTGTCATCCACCTGCTTCTTGCCTTTTCTAAAGTTTCTATAAATTGGAGTGATTTACAAAGTCAGAGAACCGATTTAGATTTTCAAACTCATACATATTTAATTAACTCAGCCTGTTGCATGCAAGACAATAATGATGTTTAATTCTTACATTGCGCCTTCTGACAGAGGATTTTAGGTGTACGCTTTATAAAGGCTGACAACATTAGGCCACGATCTTGCTCCTTTGAGATAGGGGGCGGGATCTCCCGCTCCGAAGTCTGAGTTCGGTGGCGCGCCTGGAAATGTGCGTGATTCCAGCTGGGGGTTAGATGGCTGCACACGTGCGATCGCGCTCGGGTCAGCTTATTTCTGGTGCGACGGCGTTGGAGCGCAGCAAAATTTGTGGCGGGGCTGAGCAGGAAGTCACCTTCCCTGCCATTACCTCATGGGGTTGCAGGTCCAGGCACCGTGGGCTGGATTCTCCATTTTGGAGACTAAGTCCCCACGACGGCGTGAAAATGGTGGTCTTTTACGCCAGGAAAACTGGTGCAAAACGGCCACCGCTTCCCCGTTTTGCTGGGGGCTAGCAGGGAGGCAGCGTAGAGCTCACAGATCTAGATGCCGATACGGCCCTGAGCATTTCCGGTTCCGTGGGCGTGCACGCGCAGGGCGTGCACCGTCCGTGCTGTGCTTCATGGCGGACTTGGACTGCAAAAGTAGTGCATCCCTTTGGTCGCTCGCGTGCCCCGGACCGCACGCCCACAGTGCCCCCAGCTCCGAATAAAGCCCTCCATGCCCGTGGATCAGCCCTGTCCCGACTGTGGCGGTGCCGCACTGAGTCCGGAGTCGCCACGCGAAGTTCCTGGATGGTCTGAGCACACGTAACCCACGCCGTTGGGAACTCAGCCGCCCGGGGATGGAACATCGCAGGGCGGGCCTCAGGCAATGGCCTGAGGACTGAGGCGCGCCGTACTCCTAGAATATGCCGGTTTACAGGGGGCGGAGAATACGGAAACCGACACTGCTCCCGATATTGGCGTCAAAACGGATTCTCCGGCCCGTCGCCAAACGCGATTTTGGCGTCGGGGAGTGGAGAATCCAGCCCCGTATTTAAAAGGCACCCGGGCAGCCTCCCTCCCTCCCCCACTTTGGCTGCCTCCCAGCTCCCGGTCTACCCTACCCCACCCACCTTCCAGCCTTCATACAGCTTGTGGTACCTGCATTCGATATGAGTGAAGTTATGAGCGGTGCCCGAGGAGCCGGATGCAACAGCTACTGTTCTGAAAGTCATGGAAGAAATGAAGCTCGACTGGCATATGCCACTTATATACAGTCATAAAAGCGAATGTTCCGATTTCCCACTGGCGGGGAACCTAATTTGGCGGGGGTATTTAATTCTAGTGTGATGGCCTTTTAATGAGCTGTTCGTGCATGCTAAAGGGCTTCCCAACATTAGATCATAAGACGTAGGAGCAAAGGTAGGCCATTTGGCCCATCGGGTATGCTCAACTCCACTTTCTGCCTTATCCCCATAACCCTTGATTCCCTTAGTGATTAAAATTCTGTCCATCTCAGCCTTGAATATACTTGATGACCTGGCCTCTAAGCCTCTCTGCGGTAAGGAATTCCACAGGTTTACTACCCTCTGAGAAAAGAAATTCCTCCTCATCTCTGTCTCCAATGGACGACCCCTTACTCTGAGATTATGCCATTTGGTCCTGGACTGTCCCACAAGGAGAAACAGTCTCTCAGCATCTACCCTGTCAGGCTCCCCGAGGATCCTATATATGTCTCAATAAGGTCACCATTCATTCTTCTAAACTCCTGCGAGTACAGGCCCAACCGACTGATGCACAATCACTTGCACAAAGACGCAGATTGGGTACAACTGTGGCTTTATTACAGTCAGATGCGTGGCCTCCTACTGCAGCTGGCGAAATGGCAAATCAATGGAGGACACGCATATTTATACAGATCCTAGTGGGCGGAGCCAGCCGGCAGGGGCGACCAGTGAACCTGTAGTGCAGGTCCTACCTTACATCCCCTAATACAGGTGCACACAGTGGTTCACCACACCTACTCAACCTCTCCTCATAAGGAACTCATTCCATACTGGGATTCAACCGAGCTAACCTTCTCTGGGCTGCCTCCAATGTCGGTATATTGTTTGTCAGGAAGCATTTTATTCTCCTATAAAGTCACGAGAACAGAATTCCAACAGCTTGTCGCTCATTTCAGTTCCCCCGCCCTCCATGTTTCCCGTTGCTGACAGGACTGATCTATTCCAATCTCTAAATTTGAAACTTCAAAGGCTATCATGCACTTCCTTCATTGCCCATTACAAAATTGTTTCTAGATTGTGGGCACGATTGACTTGAAAGATTTCAGAGTCCTGTTTTGGGTGTCTGTTATAACCTGCCTGCTTACCACTGGTTGGGGACTAATGGCAATCCCACAATTCTTAGGGAGTATGAGCTTTCCCAATGAGGGGAGGGGGGGGGGGGTGCGGAGAAATCATTAACAGATTCCCTGCATAAATAAAGCTGGCCAGTTTGGAACCAGCTAGAGAGGAGTGAGCAGCAAAGGGGTTACTGCTGCTGTTGTATATATATATATATATTATATATGTTATTGCAAATAAATGTTATTTCTTTCTATTCTACAACTTGTGCTGGATTCTTCATGGCCCTCACAAAACTGGCGACGAGGGTTAAAGTGGATAGCTGTCTACACTGCTGAAGCCACCTCCCTGGATTTTTATTGGATACAGTTTGGACGTTGTTTTTCTGTTACACCATGCCTCTGTATGGATGTTTGGATGTTTTTGATGCTGCGCTGGAAAGCTGGAACCATTACGCACAACGGATGTGTTACTATTTCCGGGCAAACAACATCACCGAAAACGAGCGCCAGGTGGTCATATTGCTCACCGCCTGCGGCCCGCATATGTTTGGGGTGATTAGGAGCCTTACGTACCCAGCTGTGCCAGGTACTAAGACGTTTGATGAACTTGTGACCTTAGTGGGGCCACATTTGAACCCAACCCCGTCCACGAAAGTCCAGCGTTCACGGTTTAATACTGCTGAGAGGACCCCAGGAGAATCCCTTGTAGAGTTTCTATCCTGCCTACGCAGGATTGCGGAGTACTGTGACTATGGTGAGACCTTGTCACAAATGTTACGCGACCGTTTGGTTTGCAGTATTGACAACGCAGTCACCCAGAGAAAGTTGTTAGCTGATCCAACATTGACTTTTGAACAGGCCATTCAAATAGTATTGTCCCGAGAGTGCGCAGAACGGGGAGTGCAGGAACTACAGGGAATGGAGGTGCATGCCTTGGGGCGCAACCCCTTCCATCCAAATGCGTCTCTCCGCACCCCTGCGGTACCTTGGGCGGGGCGCCGTCCGGATCGACGACAGTGGCTGTCGGATGTTCTTCCCCAAAGGAAGCCTTCTCCAGAACCCATGAGGAGCCATGTCAGTGTCAGACTTGTGGGCGTCGACCCCGTCACGGACGCCGGTCCTGGAGGCGTCAGAGGTGCTGTTGTTCCGACAGAAACTGGGGCCAGCCCAGAGGCCGTGCTTTCCATTTGGATGAACCTGCGGCAACTACTCCCGAGGACGTGGAGACAGAGGACGACTGCCTGCAGCTGCATTGTGTGGCAGCTCCCCATGTGGCCCCCATTAAGGTGACAGCCCGGGTCAATGGTCACCCGCTTGAGCTGGAGTTAGACACTGGCACAGCGGTCTCAGTGATTGCCCAGAGGACATTCGACCGCATCAAGCAGGATATACAGATCTTTACATTAACCGACACATAGGCCAGGTTGGCCATCTATACGGGGGAACCATTGGACATTGCAGGAACTACGATGACCCATGTTGTTTATGGACCCCAGGAGGGGCGTTTCCCACTTATCGTGGTGCGCGGCCACGGGCCCAGCCTGTTGGGTCGGGACTGGTTGCGCCATTTGCGGCTGCAGTGGCAGCACATCCTCCAAACAGGTTCTGGAGGGTTGACTGACGTACTAGGACGGTACCCAGATGTATTCCAGCCCGGTTTGGGGAAAATAAAAGCCTCTATCCAAGTTGAACTAGGAGCCACCGTGCGCTATTTCCAGGCGCGCCCTGTGCCTTACGCCTTGCTTGAGAAGGTAGAAGAGGAGCTCACCTGTTTGGAAGCCAGGCCCGTCCATTTCGCTGACTGGGCAGCGCCAATTGTGCCTGTAATGAAGCCAGATGCCACAGTTCTCTTGTGCAGTGACTATAAACTTAGTGAATATGGCTTCCCGGCTCGACCAATATCCAATGCCTCGCATAGAGGATCTCTACGCGAAGCTTGCAGGTGGACTCTTGTTCACGAAATTAGATATGAGTCACGCCTACCTACAGTTGGTGCTGGACCCTGCCTCCCGGCCATATGTAACTATTAACACACACCGGGGCCTGTATGAATATACACGGTTGCCCTTTGGGGTATCATCTGCCTGCACTATCTTTCAACACATCATGGAGGGCACCTTGAGAGGTTTAGCGCGTGTTGCTGTCTACTTAGACGATGTTTTGATTACAGGGACGTCGGAGCAGGAACATTTGGAAAATTTGGAGGCTGTCCTTCGACGCTTTTCAGAGGCTGGAGTCTGTTTACATCGTACAAAGTGCGTCTCTTAGGCGAAGGAAGTAGTCTACCTGGATTATTGGGTGGACCGTGAAGGTTTGCACCCCATTGCAGAGAAGGTGTGCGCAATTCAACAGGCCCCTGCCCCGACTGACACTTCACCTCTTCGTTCTTTTCTCGGCCTCGTAAACTATTACACCACCCCAAATTGGCAACTACGCTGGTCCCGTTGCACCTTCTGCTAAAGAAGAACACACCTGGTTTGGGGTCAACTGCAAGAAACCGCTTTCCGGCGGGTAAAACAATAATTGTCGTTGTCAAGGTTACCAACCCACTATGATCCTAGAAAGCCTTTGCTCATCGCATCTGTTGCACCACGTATGGTATTGGGGCCGTCCTGTCCCACAAATGAAGAATGGGGCCGAGTGTCCGATAGCTTTCGCCTCCCGCACATTGACTGCAGCGGAAAAGAAATACGCGCAGATCGAGAAGGAGGGCCTGGCGGTGGTGTTTGCGGTGAAACGTTTCCACCAGTATGTGTATGGCCGCCACTTCACTATCGTGACTGATCATAAGCCTCTGCTGGGACTTTTCAGAGAGGATAAGCCAATACTGCCCATTGCTTCTGCACGGATCCAGCGCAAGGCTTTGTTGCTCGCTGCCTACGAGTATTCTCTGGAGCACAAACCAGGAACCCAGATAGCGAATGCCGATGCACTGAGCCGATTGCCTTTATCGACCAGCCCATGTCGACCCCCACGACTGGTGAGGTGGTTGCAACCCTAGATTTTATGGACTCCTTGCTTGTCACGCATCACAGATCCGTGAGTGGACCCAGATGGAGCCAGTCCTGTCAAAGGTTCGGCACATAGTCCTGTATGGTGGGCAGCATAGACAGCTCCCAGGCGAGTTGCGGGCATTTTCCTCCAAGCTGTCAGAGTTTAGTGTGGAAGTCGGTATCCTCTTGTGGGGGACACGTGTTATTGTCCCGGAAAAAGGACAGGAGCTGATACTAAGGGACTTGCACAATGGGTATCCGGGTGTGACCAAAATGAAAATGTTGGCCCTGAGTTATGTCTGGTGGCCAGGCCTCGATACCGGCATTGGAAAGGTGGCCCAAAACGGCTCCATTTGCCAGGAGCATCAGAAGCTTCCGCCGGCCGCGCCCCTACATCACTGGAAATGGCCAGGGTGGCCTTGGGCGCGCTTGCATGCGGATTTCGCCGGCCCTTTTCAGGGATAATGTTCCTTCTAAATGGCCAGTCTAAATGGCTAGAGGTGCATAAGATGATAGGCACAACGTCCTGCGCAACAATCGAGAAGATGCGTTTCTCTTTCAGTACGCATGGCCTCCCTGAGGTGCTCGTCACGGACAATGGCACTCCGTTCACAAGTGAGGAGTTTGCGAGGTTCATGACGAAGTTGCATAAAGAAGCAGTCTTCTGGGTCTATGGACACGAGACTGGCTCGTTTTTTGTTTTCACATAGGACCACTCCACATACGGTGACTGGGGTAGCTCCCGCGGAACTCCTAATGGGCCGGAGACTTTGCACCCGCCTTAGCATGGTTTTCCCGGACATTGGCGCAAACGTACGCTGCACTCAAGAACGGCAGTGACATGGTTTTTCTCGACATCAGCCGATTTGGCAGTTTGCGCCCGCTGACCCAGCGTTCATTCGAAATTTTGCTGGTGGTGCCCAGTGGGTCCCTGGCGTTATCTTTTGCCAAACGGGCCCTGTCTCTTACCAGGTGCAAGCCCAGGATCGTCTCCAGCACAAGCATGTAGGCCACATTCGGTCCAGAAGACCATTTCTTCCAAAGA
The DNA here is from genome assembly GCF_902713615.1 of Scyliorhinus canicula. Lineage (NCBI taxonomy): Eukaryota > Metazoa > Chordata > Chondrichthyes > Carcharhiniformes > Scyliorhinidae > Scyliorhinus > Scyliorhinus canicula. The sequence continues at coordinate 25,427,349 of NC_052149.1, forward strand.
TTACCTGGAGCTCACTTCTACAGCCACAGAGACCAGACACAGTGGAGAGTATTACTCACAATCTTTCTCTGGTGCCGTACTCAAAGCCTGCACAGGTCGTTGCAGAACCGCATGGAGATATGGACACCGAGATGACGGAGGCAGCGGACTCCGACTCCAAGATGGAGACACAGGACACCTCAGAGGGGAGTGCTCGGGCCCACGGGCCGTGGATGTATAACCGGTACGCCGTTCATGACGGAAGCGCCGTTCTCCATCTCATTACACGCCGTCCGATCCAGCGCCTCGTGCAAATGGTATCCGGCCTGCGGCACCCTCCTTCTCCAGGGTCTTCGGTGGATTCCTTGGACTTTGTGGGGGGGGGGGGGATGTTATAACCTGCCTGCTTCCTACTGGCTGGGGACTAATGGCAATCCCACAATCCTTAGGGAGTATGAGCTTCCCCAATGAGGGGGCAGAGAAATCATTAGCAGATTCCCTGCATAAATAAAGCTGGCCAGTTTGGAACTAGCTAGAGAGGAGTGAGCAGCAAAGGAGTTGCTGCTGCTGTTATGTATATATGTATATGTTATTGTAAATAAATGTTATTTCTTTCTACAACTTGTGCTGGATTCTTCGTGGCCCTCACAAAAGTATCTTGGGCGGGGTACTTCACAGCAGTTGCAGTGCCGAGAATGACACCGCTATTTAATGGCACTTTGCTGTTTTTTTGGGCCTTGAGGAGTTTCTCCCCATTGAGGCCACACTTTTATAGAGATTTCCTGCACTGGGTAGCTGAGCCCGTCTGCAGTTCCGGCTCCTCACAGATTGGTTGCCATTTTGAACAGCTTGCCCGATATCTACCCCCCCCCCTCCCCCCCTTTCAGGACCCCTGCTTTCAGAACTCCCCATTTCACCCCCCACCCCCATCTTTCTAAAGCCCCCTCAAACCCCCCCCCCCCCCCCCCCCCCCTTTCATGGATATGATGCCCCAGCCCTCGACCCTTGGCAGTGCCAACCTGGCACTGGGGCACCTTATTGTGTTGTTCTCTGCCTTGCTCTCGCCAGATGGCTTTGATGTGCCGTGTTGATCAGAGAACAACGAGTCTTGTAAACTAACAAAACTATTTATTTAACACTACAATTGGATTCGACACTTATCTCTAAGAACTAACAGTTGATTAAACACACATAAACTATATTCATCTATCATCAAATGCACTAGCTGATTTACTACTCTCATGCTCTCTCACTATCTTCAGTCTTCCCAGCTCAGCTCCTGCTCCTACCACCTACTCCAACCTTCTGTCCCACAAGGCTGTGCATCCTCTCTTATATACCTCTGATACTAGCTCCCTCTAGTGGCTCTCTGTGTACGTTTTATTAACTCTTACTTTACTGGCATGTATCATAACACCACACTTCTCACTATCAGCTTGTCACCCTGTCAGTGCCAACTGGGCATCCTGGTAGTGCCAAGATGTCTGGGTGTCAAGAGGAGTACTAGAGTACTATCCTACCCTGTCCCTGACCACCCTAATGGCCTGCGATACCCCCCTGAGATGCCATCACACCTGGTCAACAGCTGTGGAAACCTGGGCTAAGCGGCGCCCAGTTAAGACCTCGCAGACACAGCTGTTGACTCCAGGCCTTCGGCTGAATGGAGCATCCGGATATTTAAATAAGTCGAAGATCTCACTTAAATATTATTATCTGGCCGAGTCAGATCCAGATCGCGCCAGGCATTGAGTCAGGTGACTCGTGATTGACACTGCGCCAGGCGCCAAGCCCGATTTGGGCCTCTCCCGGGATTCAAAGACAGGCGCAAAGCGTACACTCAATCATGCCCTGTATCCACCCCCCCCCCCCACCTCCCCCTCTGGGCACCGCCGCCACGTGAGGTTCCCGAAAACTGAGTCCTCCGCCGCCATGTGAGGCTCCCGAAAACTGAGAGCACACGTGTCCCACACCATCGATAACTTGGCCCATCGGGGGCTGAGCATCGGGGGAGGACCTTCAGGTAACATCCTGAGGCCATCCCAACAGAGTGCGGCGTACTCCCTGACGACGCCGTTTTGGGGGGGGGGGGGGGGGGGGGTTGTGGAGGATCCGAAAACAGGCACCAATCCCGATTCGGTCGTGGAAAAGGATTCTCCGTCCAATCACCGATTACGAAATCGGCAGCGGCAAGCGGAGAATCCCGCCCTATATCTATAGTGTATTCACAGGAACGTTGTTTACTTTCTGCATTTAGCAAGTTAACCGGAGTTCTCATGATCTAACAACCCATTGCTTCCAAAGCTATATTTAATATCCTTAATATCTGTCATATAATTAAAGGTTCAAAATGAAATAATTGTACTTCCTCTGTGACTTATTGTGAAGCTGACCACAAGCAGCTATTCCAGTTATTAAGCTTGAGTAAATGGAATGAAAAATGAAGGGTAGTGCCTGCATGCTGAGCAAACCTTTTACAAGATGAAAACTTGCTCTACAAATCTAGAACTGAAATTGCTCGGCTATTAATGTCAATGCTTTTGATGGTTATAAATCTAATTACAGCCACATTTCCTGAAATATTCAAATTACAAATAAAATCTTATAAAATTTGGGGACAAAAGCTTTTATTTTACACGTTCTTCTATCAGAGCAGTGTTGCAGGCAATGTGCCACATGTACCACATGTACCTAGTTATAATTTAGATTGAGCTTGAGGCATCACATATGGTGGCATGGTGGCACAGTGGTTAGCACTGCTGCCTAGGGCAGCACGTTGGAGCAGTGGTTAGCATTGCTGCCACACAGCGCCGAGGTCCCAGGTTTGATCCCGGCTCTGGCTCACTGTCCGTGTGGAGTTTGCACATTCTCCCCGTGTTTGCGTGGGTTTCGCCCCCACAACCCAAAGATGTGCAGGGTAGGTGGATTGGCCACGCTAAATTGCCCTTAAATTGGAAAAAATTAACTGGGTACTCTAAATTTATTTTTAAAAAGCACTGCTGCCTCACAGCGCCAGGGACCCGGGTTCGATTCCAGTTTTGGGTTACAGTGTGGAGTTTGCACATTCTCCCCGTGTCTGCGTGGGTTTCCTCCGGGTGCTCCAGTTTCCTCCCACAGTCCAAAGATGTGCAGGTTAGGTGGATTGATCATGCCAAAATTGCCCCTTACTGTCCAATGATGTGCAGGTTAGGTGGGGTTACAGGTGAGTGGACCTAGGTAGGGTGTTCTTTTGCAGAGTCGGCGCAGACTTGATCGGCCGAATGGCCTCCTAACTTTCATCCCATCAAACCTGGTCTTGCAGCCGGGAGCCCCATATATTAGGGGCTGGTTTAGCACACAGGGCTAAATCGCTGGCTAAAGAAGACCAAGGCAGGCCAGCAGCATGGTTCAATTCCCGTACCAGCCTCCCCGAACAGGCGCCGGAATGTGGCGACTAGGGGCTTTTCACAATAAGCGATTTTCATTCATTTCATATCATTCCAAGATTGGAGTTACCATCTTGTCTTCATTCTAGACTGAGGTCATCACTGCAGCACTGATGGTAATGGATCAGGCAAACTTATAGATGATTTAAAACCTTTTCTGAATGAGCAGAGATTTGGCAGATGGAGTATAATGTGGGAAAATGTGAACTGGTCCACTTTGGTAGGAGAAATAGAAAAGCAGCGGACTAGAAAACACGTGCTCCAGAAACTGCCGCAACCGTAGACAAGTTGTCCCGTGCTGGCATCTATCCAGCAATGTGGAAAATGGCACAGGTATGTCCTGTACACAAAAAGCAATACGAATCCAACCTGGCCAATTATCGCCCAATCAGTCTACTTTTGATCATCAATAAAATGATGGAAACGGTTATCAAACAGTGCTATCAAGCAGCGCTTGCTGAGCAATAGCCTGCTCACTGATGCTCAGTTAGGGTTTCGCCAGGGCCATCAGCTTCTCGACTCATTATAGCCTTGGTTCAAACATGGACAAAGGAGCTGAACTTCAGAGGTGAGGTGAGAGTGATTGCCCTTGATATCAAACCCACATTTGACCGATTTATGGCATCAAGGAGCCCAAGCTAAACTGGAGTCAATGGGAATCAGGGAGAAAACTCTCTACTGGTTGGAGTGATGCCTGGCACAAAGTTAAAATGGTTGTGGTAGTTGGAGGTCAAATCTCAGCTCCAGAACGTCACAGCAGAAATTCCTCAGGGCAGCATCCTAGGCCCAACTATTTTCAGCTGCTTCATCAATGACCTTCCTTCCCCAATAAAGTCAGAAGTGGGGATGTTCGCTGATGATTGCACAATGTTCAGCACCATTCACAACTCCTGAGATATTGAATCAGTCCAAGTACAAATGCAGCAAGACCTGGACAATTATTCAGGCTTGGGCTGACAAGTGGAAAGTAACATTGTGCCACACTAGTGCCAGGTAACCAGGGCCGGCCCAAGGCACTGGCAACTCGGGCTGTCGCCCGGGGCGCCATGTGTTAGGGGGCGCCAGAGACTCGGCTCCCGCGCATGCGCAGTTGGGCCGGTGCCAACCAGCGCATGCGCGGTGGCCGCCCTCCCCCAGGGCGGCCCCCCCGCCCCCCCTTCCGTCCGCCCGCCCCCCCCTTCCGTCCGCCCGCCCCCCCCCCTTCCGTCCGCCCCCCCCTTCCGTCCGCCCGCCCTCGGGCCCGCCCCCCCCCGGCCGCCTCGGCCCCGCCCCCCCCGCCCCCGCCCCCCCCCCCCCCGCCCCCCCCCCCTCGGCCCTGCCCCCGCCCCCCCTCGGCCCCGCCCCCCCTCAGCCCCCCTGGCCCCGCCCCCGCCCCCCCTCGCCCCCCCCCCCCGCCCCCCGCCCCCGCCCCCCCCCTCGGCCCCCCCGGCCCCGCCCCCCCCGAAGGGCGCCGAAGTTCAGCTTGCCCGGGGCGCCAGCAACCCTAGGGCCGGCGCTGCAGGTAACGACCATCTCTCCAACAAGAAAGAATCAAATTGACACCCCTTGACATTCAATGGCACTGAGTCTCACACTATCAACATCCTGGGGGTTACTATTTGAGCAGACATGTAACGAAATTAGCTGTATGGATATTTGGCTACAAGAGAAAACCAAAAGCTAGGAATTCTGCAGCGAGTAACTCGCCTCCAGACTCCTGTCCACAATCTATCAGGCAAAGGTCAGGAGTGTTATGGATGACTGCAGCTCCAACAACATTCAAGAAGCTCGGCGCAATTCAGGACAAAGAAGCCCGCTTGACTGGCAGTCCATCCACAAACGTTCACTCCCTCCATCACTGTCAGCCATGGGTACTAACTACAGGATGCACAGCAGAAACCCACCAAAGCTTTTTAGATAGCATCTTCCAGACCCACAACCACTACCATCTAGACCAGTGATGGGCAACCTGTGGCCCGGGGGTCATATGTGGCCCATCAGGGTTCTGAGTGCGGCCTACGAGACATTTTATGGACTGTTGCACACGTGCAGAATTGCAACATTTCTGTTGGTTTTCCTCTGCGTAGGTTTTTTCCTATCGATATAATTGAGGTGATACACACATAAAGTAAGGGCGAATTAAGTGAGGTGCATGCTGATTGCACACAACATTGACTGTGAGAACCATGTGCTCCCCCTGCATCCAACCAAGCATCAATATTTCTACTGTTTTTACCACTTGAAATTGATGACAGTTGTATTAATATATGAATAATTATGCAATTTCTATAACTTGTTATGAAATATTCAGTGTGCATTAAATATATTTAATCTTATTCAAGGGCCATGGTTAGTGAACATGTCCGATTTCAATTTTGCAGCCCATTGAGATGAAGGAGGGCCACTCATGCAGCCCACTCACTAGCCCAGGTTGCCCATCACTGATCTAGATGGGCAAGAACAGCAGAGACATGGGAACGCCACCATCTGGAAATTCCCTTCCAAGTCGTTCACCACCCTGACATAGAAATATATTACCGTTCCTTCACTGCCACTAGGTCAACATCCTGGTACTCCCTCCCTAAGGGCACTGTGGGTATACCCAGGGCCGGCTCAAGGCACCGGCAACTCGGGCAGTCGCCCGGGGCGCCATGTGTTAGGGGGCGCCAGAGACTCGGGCCCCGCGCATGCGCAGTTGGGCAGGTGCCAACCAGTGCATGCGCGGTGGCCGCCCTCCCCCAGGGCGCCCCCTCCCGGCTCGGTCCGCTCCCCCCGCGGTCCGCTCCCCCCCGCTCGGTCCGCTCCCCCCGCGGTCCGTTCCCCCCGCGGTCCGCCCCCCCCCCAGCTCGGTCCGCTCCCCCCGCCCCCCCTCGGTCCGTCCCCCCCCCTTGGGTCCCCCCCTGCCCCCCCACTCGGGTCCGGCCCCCCCCCGCGGGTCCGCCCCCCCGCCCCCCCGCCCCCCCCGCCCCCCCGCCCCCCCCCTCGGGTCCGCCCCCCCCGCGGGTCCTCCCCCCCGCCCCCCCTCGGGTCCGCCCCCCCGCGGGTCCGCCCCCCCCCCGCCCCCCCCCTCGGGTCCGCTCCCCCCGCCCCCCCTCGGTCCGCCCCCCCCTCGGGTCCCCCCCTGCCCCCCCCTCGGGTCCGCCCCCCCCCGCGGGTCCGCCCCCCTGCCCCCCTCGGGTCCGCCCCCACCGCCCCCCCTTGGGTCCGCCCCCCCGCCTCCCCCTCGGGTCCACCCCCACCGCCCCCCCTCGGGTCCGCCCCCCCCGCCCCCCCCCTCGGGTCCGCCCCCCCTCGGGTCCGCCCCCTCGGGTCCGCCCCCCCGCCCTTCGGCCCCTCGGCCCCGCCCCCCCTCGGCCCCACCTCCCCCGGCCCCCCCACGGCCCCGCCCCCCCCCCCCCCCCCCCAAGGGCGCCGAAGTTCAGCTTGCCCGGGGCGCCAGCAACCCTAGGGCCGGCGCTGGGTATACCGGACCTCAGAGGCTGCAGTAGTTGACAAAGGCAGATCTCCACCATCTTCTCAAGGGCAAACTAGCGATGTGCAATAAATGCTGACTGAACAAAGTCCACGTCCTTTGAATGAATAAAAAAATAAATAAATAGAGAGATTGCAGAACTCATGCGATACGGAGGGATTTGGTTGTACTGGTACATGAATCAGGAAAAGTAGGTCCAGCTAATGAGTACAAGGAACAAAGAAAAGTACAGCACAGGAACAGGCCCTTTGGCCCTCCAAGCCTGTGCCGACCATGCTGCTCATCTAAACTAAAATCTTCTACACTTCCTGGGTCCTTATCCCTCTATTCCCATCCTATTCATGTATTTGTCAAAATGCCCCATAAATGCCACTATCGTCCCTGGTTCCACCACCTCCTCCGGCAGCGTGTTCCAGGCACCCACTACCCTCTGTGTAAAAAACTTGCCTCGTACATCTCCTCTAAACCTTGCCCCTCGCACCTTAAACCTATGCCCCCCAGTAATTGACTCCTCTACCCTGGGAAAAAGCCTCTGACTATCCACTCTGTCTATGCCCCTCATAATTTTGTAGACCTCCATCAGGTTGCCCGTCAACCTCCGTCGTTCCAGTGAGAACAAACCGAGTTTATTCAACTGCTCCTCATAGCTAATGCCCCCCATACCAGGCAACATCCTGGTAAATCTTTTCTGCACCCTCTCTAAAGCCTCCACATCCTTCTGGTAGTGTGGCGACCAGAATTGAACACTATACTCCAAGTGTGGCCTAACTAAGGTTCTATACAGCTGCAACATGACTTGCCAATTCTTATACTCAATGCCACGACCAATGAAGGCAAGCATGCTGTATGCCTTCTTGACTATCTTCTCCACCTGTGTTGCCCCTTTCAGTGACCTGTGGACCTGTACACCTAGATCTCTCTGACTTTCAATACTCTTGAGGGTTCTACCATTCACTGTGTATTCCCTATCTGCATTAGACCTTCCAAAATGCATTACCTCACATTTGTCTGGATTAAACTCCATCTGCCATCTCTCCGCCCAAGTCTCCAAACGATCTAAATCCTGCTGTATCTTCTGACAGTCCTCATCGCTATCCGCAATTCCACCAACCTTTGTGCCATCTGCAAACTCACTAATCGGACCAGTTACATTTTCCTCCCAAATCATTTATATATACTACGAACAGCAAAGGTTCCAGCACTGATCCCTGCGAAACACCACTAGTCATAGCCCTCCAATCAGAAAAGCACCCTTCCATTGCTACTCTCTACCCTCTCTGTAGAAAGACAAATGGAATGTTGTCACTTATTGAAAGGGGGATGGAATATAAAAGTAGGAATGTTTTGCCACAGTTTTACAGGGCATTAGTGAGACCACATCTGGAGTACTGTGTAAAGTTTTGGTCTCCTTGTTTAAGACAGGGTATAAATGCATTAGAAGCAGTTCAAAGAAGGTTCACTCGACTGATACCCGGAATGGATGTTACCTTATGCGGAAAGGTTGGTCAGGCTGGGCCTATATCCATTGGAGTTCAGAAGAATGACTGATGAGCTTAATGAAACCTATTAAGATCCTGAGGGGACTTGGCAGGGGATGCTGAAAGGATATTTCCTCTGGTGGCAGAGACGAGTGGGACAAAGTTTAGAAATAAAGAGTTTCCCAGTTAAGATGGTGATGAGGAGAATTTTTTTCACTCAGCTGGCTGATAGTCTTTGGAATTCTCTTCCCCGGAGAGCGGAGGAGGCAGGGTCATTGACTATGTTTAAGGCAGAGGTAGATGGGTTCTTGGCTGATAAATGAGTCTTGAGGGGCTGAATGGTCTACTGCTGTTCCTACTTGGAATGTTTGTATGAATGGTATCCAGTGTCTGCATACATCAGTCTTCATTTTCGTAATAGGATTCCTCTAAATCGTGCCCTGCTCAGGTTACTTTGTTCTATCTGTTCATGGGATGTGGTCAGTATTTATTACCCAATCCTAAATACCCCTGAATCGCTGCAGTCCACCTTTAATCTGATGAATGTAAGGGGCTTTTATAATGTCAAACCCCCTCCCCCAAAATTGAAACAATTTACATGAGGTTGGTGACTTGAACCTGGCTAGTATTGGTTAGGGACAGGGCCCACAGACAACAAACAGTGAATAACGGTGGAGTGTATTGAAAAAAAAACTACACGACAGTGCAAAAAGAACTTGACAAATTAGTAAAAGTAAAGTTTGAGGCCATTCATTTATTCATTTGGTTATTGTTTGTAGGATCTCGATGTGTATGAATAGGCTGCTGTGTTTGGCCACTGATCACACTTTGAAAGTATAAAAGCAAATTACTGCGGGTGCTGGAATCTGAAACCAAAAGAGAAAATGCTGGAAAATCTCAGCAGGTCTGGCAGCATCTGCAGGGAGAGAAAAGAGCTAACGTTTCGAGTCCAGATGATCCTTTGTCAAAGCTAAAAGGCAGAGGAAGTGGGAGATATTTATACTGCAGGGTGAGGGAATGAAAGATGAGTCGTAGCCACAGAAGCCAAGGGAAAAGAGTGCTAATGGCAGTCCCCAGAGAAAATAAAAGGTGTGAAAGGCCAAATGATAGAGAAACTAAGGGGAAGCTGTGACTGATGGCGATGTGGGGGGACATGGTGGGGGAGAGGTAAAATGAGAAAAAGGGGGGAAGGGAAAGCAATGGCGACCAGCCTCCCCGGACAGGCGCCGGAATGTGGCGACTAGGGGCTTTTCACAGTAACTTCATTGAAGCCTACTCGTGACAATAAGCGATTTTCATTTCATTTCATTTCAGGTGGGATAGAACAGGGGGATAAGTATAATGAAAGAGAAGAAAGAAATAAAAGGTAAAAGACAGTTAAAATGAAATGGAATGAAAACAAGTGGGTCGAGATGGGGTAGAGCTGATCATCTGAAGTTGTTGAGTTCGATGTTGGGACCGGAAGGCTGTAGGGTGCCTAACCGGAAGATGAGGTGCTGTTCCTCCAGTTTGCGTTGAGCTTCACTGGAATATTGCAGCAGGCCAAGGACAGACATGTGGGCATGGGAGCAGGATCTTGTGTTAAAATGGCAAGCAACGGGAAGGTCGGGGTCCTGAATGCGCACAGACCGAAGGTGCCCAGCAAAGCGATCACCCAGCCAGCGTTTGGTCCCACCGATATAGAGAAGACCACATTGGGAACAGGGAATGCAATGGACCAAATTGGAAGAGGTGCCAGTGAAACGCTGCTTAACCTGGAATGAGTGTTTTGGGCCTGGGATGTTAAGCATGGAAGAGGTAAAGGGGCAGGTGTTACACCTTCTGCGATTGCATGGGAAGGTGCCATGGGTGATGGGAGAGGTGTTGAGTATGGTGGAGGAGTGGACTAGATTATCCCGGAAAGAATGGTCTCTGTGGAATACTGACAGAGGCACACTTTGAAAGCACTCCAAATTTCAGACAAAGCAGCCAGCTAAGACCGTGGTGTGGTGTTTGTTAAAAATGCTATTATTGAGCCAAACATAACTTTAGTGGCCACAGAGGAGTCCTAACAAGAGGTGCAAAGAAAACTGGTTCAACAAAAAGTGTACTTCAGGTCCCAGCCGCGATTATACATCTGCGGCTCTGATCTGGGCCAGCTTTTATGCTAGAGTCCATTTACTTGGCTGATGGGCCCCTGCTCCTCATTGGGATAACTCGTACTCGGCTCACAGGGAGGCTAATTGGTCCATCCCTGTAGATCTTGTGCAGGTTAGAACAATAACTAACAAGTGGGTAGATGCATAGAGCAGCCGGGCTTGCATGTTTATTTGTAATATTAGATCGACACCTCACGATCAGACCGAAAGAAAAAGTGACATCTTGTGCATTTGTTTTAATTGTGTTTGAAGGAAGGCGTGATTCCATGGGCCGGATTTTTGATCCTTGGAGGAGGCAGGATTGGAGACAGATGGGGATAAAAACTGAAAAATGCTTCAGCGTGCTGGTTCCCTGCAGTCCAACCTCCTGCTGATTTTTAGAATTATAGAATAGGAATGGCACAGAAGGAGGCCATTCGGCCCATTGTGTCCATGAAGACACTTGGGAGGAGCAATTTAGCCAGTCCCAATTCCCCGTAGCCCTGTAACTGTTTTTCTCCAGCTAACAGACGCAGGACTTGGCTGCTGGTGAGCTGCCCAAACACAATGGCTCAGGACTCGAAGCGCGCAAATGAGGCGATTAACAGCCCCTTAAAAGCCTATTGTTCTCAGGAATAGGGATGTTGCGACCACATCCCAGCATAAGAGGTGACAGCCCAGCAGGAAGCAAGTCAGATGCAGAGCTGGGTCCATTTAGCAATGATGCATTAAAGGGGGATGGCTCAGAGAGCTGCGAGGCAGAGACACACAGTGAGCATGTAAAGAAAGCAGAGAGGTAACTCAGTAGGGGCTGGGGCCCTGGGGAGGGAGTGACCCTTCAGGGAGCACAGGCAGCCGTGGCTTCTCCTTTTGGAGGCAAGGAAAGGCAGACATGGAGATTCGCCTTTGGGGGTAAGGGAGGCTAGATAGGAGATGGGGCACAGCCGACTTGTATTCAGGGACGAGCTACGATGTGAGGCCGCTGCTCGGAGGACAAGGTCAGGCCAGTGCTGAGGTATCTTCCCTCCCCCCCCCCCCACACCCCACCACCCTCTCCACCACCCCATAATTGGGTGTCTAACATGCCTCTTTGACCATTAATTGCTTTGCCAAATTGCGAACAAAAATTCAACCCAGTAAGCCTGGGTGTTATCATGGGCTGGATTCACCGATTTGAAGACTAAGTGCTGATGTTGGCGTGGGCAGAGCGGCGTTTTACGCCAGAAAAAATGGCACAAAAGCTGCGATCCTCCGTCTGGCATGGGGCGAGCAGGCACACAGCACCTTCACCTATGGGTACGGCCAGAGAATTGCTGGGTCTGTGGCCGCTCATTCATATGGTGGTGGTCTGTGGCGGCTGCGCCGTGCAACATGGCACCGACTGCGTGTGGTCCCAGCCGTGCAACATGGCACCGGCTGCATGTGGTCCCAGTGCCGTGCAACATGACACCGGCTGCATGTGGTCCCAGCACCATGCAACATGGCACCGGCTGCATGTGGTCCCAGCACCATGCAACATGCGCTGGCTGCATGTGGTCCCAGCGCCATGCAACATGCGCTGGCTGCATGTGGTCCCAGTGCCGTGCAACATGCGCTGGCTGCATGTGGTCCCAGTGCCGTGCAACATGGCACCGGCTGCGTGTGGTCCCAGCCGTGCAACATGACACCGGCTGCGTGTGGTCCCAGCCGTGCAACATGACACCGGCTGCGTGTGGTCCCAGCGCCGTGCAACATGCGCCGGCTGCATGTGGTTCCAGCGCCGTGCAACATGCGCCGGCTGCGTGTGGTTCCAGCGCCGTGCAACATGCGCCGGCTGCATGTGGTTCCAGCGCCGTGCAACATGCGCCGGCTGCATGTGGTTCCAGCGCCGTGCAACATGCGCCGGCTGCATGTGGTTCCAGCGCCGTGCAACATGCGCCGGCTGCGTGTGGTTCCAGCCGTGCAACATGGCACCGGCTGCGTGTGGTCCCAGCCTGCCACATACTGTTCTCCAGTAATCCCCCTCGCCACCCCCCATCAGTGCCCCCGCCAAAGCCCCCCCCCGCCCGCAGAACGGATCCCCCCCCCCCCCCGACTATGGCGGCTCTGGACTCATTCCGCAGTCGCCACGCCGAGTTCACGATAAAAAAAGGATAAGTGTCCCACCCCGTCGGGAACTCGGCCCATCGGGGGCGGAGCATCGAGGGAGGGGCCTGCGGCGTACTCTTCGAGTACGCAATTTTCGAGGGGGCGGAGCATCGCAAAAGCGCCGCCACCCCCGATTTTGGTGCAAACGGAGATTTTCCGGCTGATCGCCAAATGCGGTTTCGGCATCGCCGACCGGAGAATCCCACCCCTCGTCTCTGTTCAGCAATAAGGCGACGTTCCACGCAAAGATTACTCTCTCTTGGGGCAGCAATGGCAGTAATCCTCAGCAGTAATATTTCTGTTGCCTGGCCTCACAACAAACAAATGTTTATTCAGTTACATATCTGTGTCTATACCAATTATGGGATTACAATAGCCGTATAATTATGTGGTTGTGTTGCATGGAAAGAGCATCCTTAAATAGCGAGCTTTTGTAAGGTTGCAGTTACATAAACAAGGTAGATTTGTTGTTTAAACAGACTCAAATACCAGAGTGTTATTTGCGCACAGTTTTATAAGCTCAGCTCATTAATGTAGATTCAGACACGGACACGTGCAGGAAGCACTCCTCGCGTTGTGTCTCAGTAAACCTCAAGGGGTGAGGCTAATTAAAGAGGGGTATAAGTCGACAGCCTAAACTTCTGAAAACCTTTGAAGCTTGTGCAGAGTTTAAAAAGTAGCTTTCCAAAGGTACAGCCGCAAAAGAATGAGGGAAAAAAAAAGTTAATGAACAGGCATGGTTCTGCAGATAGGCAATGAAGCATCTCATCACATGGGCCCATACCTGATGGCTGTTGAAGTGATGGTATGCTGCATATTGACCGCACAATGGCACCATCCCTATAGGTCAGCATTATGGCATGCCCATAACTTGGTGCAACCAAGTTCAGGCCATAAATGACCATTATTGTTCCTGCAGGTATGGTATACCAGGGCCTGAAGATATGACTGGAGACATCTTGACCAAGCTGACTGCTGATTATGCTGGAAGTCTTAAAAAATAGCAGGCAGCACGGTAGAACAGTGGTTAGCACAGTTGCTTTACAGCTCCAGTGTTCCAGGTTCGATTCCCGGCTTGGGTCACTGTCTGTGCGGAGTCTGCACGTTCTCCCCGTGTCTGTGTGGGTTTCCTCCGGGTGCTCCGGTTTCCTCCCACATTCCAAAGGTGTGCAGATTCGTTGGATTGGCTATGCTAAATTTCCGCTTAGTGTCCAAAAAAGGTTAGATGGGGCTATGGGGATAGGGTGGAGGTGTGGGGATAAGGTGGAGGTATGGGCTTAATTAGGGCACTCTTTCCAAGGGCCGGTGCAGACTCGATGGGCCGAATGGCCTCCTTATGCACTGTAAATTCTCTGATTCTATCTCGTGCAGGGTCATTGAAAACATGACAGCGCTTTCAAAGGAGTACCAATGTATTGTTAAGCATTCACATATTTTCAATGGTAAAGATCAGAAGCTTGGCTGTTCAAACCTACTATGGGAAGGGAGCCTCCATCTGCACCAAATGACTCCCAAAGTGAGATATGTTCACCTTTCAAGAGATGTAGATATGCAGGTGAAAGAAATCCCATGGCACTATTCGAAAAAAGAGCAAGTAAGTTCTCCCCGGTCTCCTGGCTAATATTTATCCTTCAACCAGCATCAACGACCTGGCCGTTTATTTTGATGGGGCTTCTGGGGTCTTGCTGTGTGTAAAGTGGCTGTCGCGTTTCCTACTTTGTAACATCAAATACACTTCAAAATTGCTGTAAAGAACATTGGGGTGCGTTGAGGTCACAAAATGCACGACATAAATGCAAGTAAAGACAGAAAATGCTGAAAATACTACGCAGGCCTGAAATAGTAACACTTGCTTCTCCCCGCAGATGCTGCCTGATCTGCCGAACATTACCAACATTTTCAGTTTTATTTCAGTATTCCAGCATCTGCAGTATTTTATTTTAGTTTTTACATAAATACAAGGGGCGGGATTCTTCGGTAACCTGCGGGGCGGGCAACTCCGGTGCGAAGGCATCAACGGCTAACAGGCTGGCTCTGTAGTAAGTCGATTAAAGCCTATATTCATATCGGAAGCACTCCGGCATCGGACCGCCCCGAAGGTACGGAATCCTCCGCACCTTCAGGTGCTGGGCCGGCCCCGGAGTGGTTTGTGCTGCGCTGGCCGGCGCGGAAGGGGCTTGGCGCCACACCAACTGGCGCCAAAGGACCTCCGCCGGCCGGCGTGAGTTGGCACATGCACGGGAGCACCAGCATGTGCTGGCGCCATCCCAGCGCATGCGCAGGTTGGGTTTGTCTCCGCACCGGGCATGGCGGACCGGTACACCAGCCCGCGCAGAGGAATAGAGTGCCCCCCACATCACAGGCCCGCCCGCGGATCAGTGGGCTCCGATCGCGGGCCAGGCTACCATGGGGGCACCCCCCGGGCCAGTGTGTCTTTGTAAGCGCAGTAGCGTTATCCGACCACTAGGGGGAGTAGCTCTGGGAATGCTCAGGAGATTGTACAGGGCTCCACCCTTGGCTCCGCCCACGACTCCTCCCCCTAGTGCTGCTGTATAAATACCCTTGTCCAGAGTCAGCCTGCAGTTCACTGAGAGTTCATCAACGGGTAACAGGCTGGCTCTGTAGTAAGTCGATTAAAGCCTATATTCATATCGGAAACACGTGTCTGGTGAATTGATGGTTCCATCAGCCAGATCCCCTCCCCCACCCCCCGCCTCCCCGAGGACCTCGGACACCGCCCGCGCAGCCAGGTCCCGCCGGTAGGTACCTATCATCAGTGGCAGACTGGGTCTAAAAATATTGGTTGCCAGGAGACAAAGGGGGCCCACCCACAACTACAATGCTATCATTTAATTTTCATAACGAATAAATAAAATTTTCAAAAAATACATATGGAAAAAAGGGTACAATTAAAATTTTTGTGGAAAAAATGTGTATTTCTTAGTAATTGCAGTGTACATTGTACTGTACATATTACTGGCAGTAGGTACCAAATGTAAATACAGAATGTTATAATTTAATATTTTATTTATTTTTTAAAATTTTAAGTAATTGGTTGATATTTTAAAATAGTTTACTGCACAATTTACACATTAACAGATAGTTCAAAAGCACAATAGAGCATTGCATGCAGTCCACTATATTAAGAGCAATCGTTTGTGTTCGCTAGATGATTGTGCGAATCTGCCAATATTTGCTTCTGCATCCAATTCATCTAACAATTCCTTTTCAATGGATAGCAACATGTATGATTCCAAATTCTCCTCAGACAGCAAATTTCTTAACCTTGTCTTTATGATCTTTAGCTTTGAAAATGTCCTCTCACATTGGACTTGAGTAACTGATAGTGTGCA
Source organism: Scyliorhinus canicula (assembly GCF_902713615.1). NCBI lineage: Eukaryota > Metazoa > Chordata > Chondrichthyes > Carcharhiniformes > Scyliorhinidae > Scyliorhinus > Scyliorhinus canicula. The sequence goes on from NC_052149.1 coordinate 25,443,276, forward strand.
GATGACTTGATAAAGTTCATAAAGGTTATCATATGCCTTGTCATGAAGTCTGTTGGATGCCAGAATTTTTAGTACACACGATGGGCAAGTGCTGCAAATTTTACAATTGTTGTAACTGGAATCCATATTCTCACCATCATTAAGCAATAGCTTTAATACATCAAAGTTTGAAGCAAAATAAAAGAATTCCAATATTACGTGATCTTTGCTGATTTGTGGAAACAGCTTAATAATACCTTCCAATGCTTCATCTTCAAGGCCCTTCTCTGCAATAGTTTTAAACTTTGCTCGGTCCAAGCAGGACAAATCTTTATACAACTGTTTGTGTTGTACAAAGCGTGATTCTAGTGACTGGACAATGCGATCCATTATTAGGTTAAACACATTTACTCGAAAATCAGCTAGAGAATCTGAGGAATTTCTTTCATCATCAATAAGCTCATCTGCCATTCTTTTCTTCTTCCTCTGCCTCTTAACTGGCAATGCTGTTTCCCATGCATCAATTTCCAATGTTTGATTTTCATCCATATTCATCTGTGAAATCCTGTCATTACATTTATTTACAAATTCCAAAGCCTTGCTGTGAACATTATCAAATGTTCTTGTCTGTTCCTTCAACTTTGTTGTAGCTGAATCTACCAAACTCCATGCAGTAAACATATAGAACATAGAACATAGAACAGTACAGCACAGAACAGGCCCTTCGGCCCTCAATGTTGTGCCAAGCCATGATCACCCTACTCAAACCCACGTATCCACCCTATACCCATAACCCAACAACCCCCCCCCCCAACCTTACTTTTATTAGGACACTACGGGCAATTTAGCATGGCCAATCCACCTAACCCGCACATCTTTGGACTGTGGGAGGAAACCGGAGCACCCGGAGGAAACCCACGCACAGAGGGGGAGGACGTGCAGACTCCACACAGACAGTGACCCAGCCGGGAATCAAACCTGGGACCCTGGAGCTGTGAAGCATTTATGCTAACCACCATGCTATCCTGCTGCCTATCTAAACCACTTATCTAAACCACTTGCCTGTAGATAACTTGATAACGGGGTTGTAGTTTCAAATATATACAAGTAAGTAAATGCTGTCAACATGGTTTCAAACTTTAGAAGACTTTGAAGTAAAACATTTGCTTCATGTTTTGTTTTTGCATCAAACTTTTCTGAATCTTGTATCATTGATAAGCATGTCAATAGATTTACGAAAGTACTGGCAGCGGCATCATCAAAACGTCCAAATATAGTTGTTGCTGCATTGGATTTTCCTGACCATCTGGTCTCACCAATTAGCTTTAATCGTTTCATTTTTTCTTGTCCTAGATGTTTTCCAACAACTTCTATCCATACAGCCATTCTCTTGTATGATGCTTTCACAAAAGTTGCTATATTCTGGAGCAAGTTGAAAAAAGAAATTGCAGGCACACAACATTTTGTTGTTTCAGTTATCACCAAATTCAAGACATGGGCATAACACCATATATGAACATGTTGATCAGCCACATCAGCAATTTTACTTTGTAAACCATTATACTGGTCATGGTAGCTTGCAGCGCCATCTGTGCTATCAGATAAACATTTTTGGGGGTCAATTTTAAGATGCTGTAATGTTTCAATCAATAGATCAAAAGGTCCCTGTCCTGTACCATCATTACTTGGCACAACTGAAAGCAGTCGCTCACAGATAATACCTTTAAGCACATACCAAATAATAATGCTAAACTGATCGATGGATGAATTATCTTGTGTTGAATCAACCTGAATAGAATAATATTTTGCTTGAGAAACTTCATGACTAATTCTTTCTTGTATCATATTCTTCATAATTTTGATTAACATGTTTATAGTTGTTTTACTCAGGTATGTAACAAGTCCACCACGGCCTTTACTTTGAGTCTTTCCTTGTTGCTCTAATCATTTGATTCTTTGTTTAGACTTGTTTTGCATTGCAGAAACATGAGCTGCCATAATAGGGTCATATTTTGCCATCAACTGCACTGTAGCTAAAACATTGCCATGATTCAGAACCTCATTATCTAGCGTGTAGGCCAATTCATTTCTGTGACCTCGAAAAGGAAGTGCTTGCTTGCCTAACATCTTTATGATGTCTATAATCCTCATGACAATACTTCTCTGCTTCAATACTTCTTCTTTCCTTTTAATTAGTGATGCTGCAAAAATGTATCTAAGGTGCCATCATTAACCACACTGATATATTGCTGAGCATTTCTGACATGTGTTGTTGCGATTCATGTAAAGTCAAGCTCTGGCTAATATGCCTGTAGTCACTAAAGCAACGTACAAAGGGTGATGGATTACAAGTGTTGGGAAACTCAAAGGCTAAGCAGCATGAACAATATAAGCATCTATTTTCTTTGTTATATGTTAGCCATTTTCTTGGGACTGAGTCATTCATAATTTTCCTCTCATACAAACGAGCATCAAATGGCAGATCATCAAGTGGCTGAAGTGGATGTTCAGCAAAAAACTGTTTTAGCTTTGCTCGTGATGGATATTGGAAGATTCCAGTAATTGATCTTTCATTTTCTTGCGTAGGTTCATTTACAGGATGTGCTTCAGAAACCAAGTCATTTATGCTTGAAGTAATATCTGATTCCCTGTCACTAGTTGAAGCTATGTGTTCAGATGTTGCAACTACAGGCAGTACAGATACCGGAACAAGGAAGCCAGAAGAAATATTGAGCCTGGGTTGATTAGTAACGGATGCACTTGTATTTGTCTCTACATTCAAAGTAGCTCTTCTCTGTTCTTGTAACTCGCATGTCATTGCATCATCACCATGAGCATTGTTTCTTGCTTCTTGATTATTTGTTGCAGAACTGGATATTGATGTGGATTGTGCTTGTGGTATTATAAACTCTGTAATAGGCCTGCATCGCTTGGCTGATTCCTTCCTTTCTGCTTCTTTTTGTTCTTTGCGTTTTAGTGACCCAGATTTATGCTTTTTCTTTTCCATGCTGGTAGGGGTAATATTCCTGAAATAAAAACGTAATTAAAAATAGCCCACATTGGGAAAAATGAATATTGATGATTGCAAGAATAACTTGAAGGATCGCAAGATAAACCCCTACTTGATAAAAAATATAAAATAACTTACCTACACTTCAATAGGCTATGTTCATTAGTCAATACTACTGTGGCCTATGCAGCGTCAGAAGAGGAGACAATCCACTGTCCAGTGTTCACACCAGCAAGCAACTGAGACAACTGTTGAAACTTAGAAGTTTGGTCCGACTATAGTAAGACATTAAGAATGGTCCCACGACCAAAGTTAACATGTCCAGTTTGATACCGGTGTAGTGTTACAAGTCGCAACCCTTTGAGTTTACCGATCATGGCTTATCACTTCAATATCTTTGACCTCATGATTCACGGTCAAAGGTACCGCTTCTCCTTTTTGGTGACCTCACGACCCTATGTACTGCTTGATATCCTTTCAAGTTGCCGACCATCTCAAATCACGAACTGTAACTTTATCTTTAAATTTGCTGAAAACGTGGATTTCCAACTATGTCCGACCCGGGTGAACCAGACCCCCCCCCCCCCCCCCCCCCCCCCCCCACTCCTTTTCACATCCGTTTAACACTGCTTCGTTCCTTCATACACTGAGTGATTATTTGTTTGTTTCTTTATTGCATTTTTATTTGGTATTGCTCTTTTTAAAAACAATTATATTTTATTAAGTTAGAATACAAATCTCAGGAAAGAAGTTGGAGATTTATTTATCTAATTAATTGTAATTTTTAAGGGCCCTTCAGAGATTAACGGGCCCCTTCTTGGCTCTCCGGGCCCCGGACCGATGTACCGGCTGAACCAAGACTACTGCTTGATATCCTTTGAAGTTGCCGACCATCTCAAATCACGAATTGTAACTTTATCTTTAAATTCACACACTCTTGCTGAAAACATGAAATTTCCTTAATTATGCCCGACCCGGGCCCCCCTATTCCACATCCTTCCATTACCTCCCCTGCTTCGTTCCTTTTCATGCACTGCTTATTTGTGTCCTGTTCTCTTTTTTTTCTTATTCCTTTTTATTGCTAAAACAGTTGTCTGTGTTTGTTTCTTTATTGCATTTTTATTTGATATAGGGGGCCCACTTCATCAGGGGCCCACTTGCCATCGGGCAAGCTGACATCCTGGTCAGTCCGCCACTGCCTATCGTAACATATACTGGCGGGACTGGCCGAAAACGTGTGGCCACTCGGGCCATCGCGGGCCGGAGAATCACCGGGGGTCCGCTGCCAATGGCCCCCGACTGGCGCGGCGTGATTCCCGTTCCTGCCAAATCCCCGGTGGTGGAGAATTCGGCAGCCAGTGGGGACAGAATTCACGCCGCTCCCCCCGGCGATTCTCTGACCTGGCCGGGGGAGGGGGGGGGGGGGGGGGGGGGGGGGGGGTCGGAGAATCCTGCCCAAGTTCTTTCCCACCACCAGGTAACACGTGTTTCTTTTAAATCAGTGAATGTCCCGCTCCCCTCCTTGAGAAAAGAATTGCTGATATAATATAGCATCAGTTTTGATATTCTCCCCTTTACCAAAGTTTTATAAAAGAAAACAAAACCCGGGGAATTAAACAGGGGATTTATCGACATGCAATGTTGTGCTTCCAGGCTTGTGAGCATGAACAAAGCTGCTTGCTTACTTTGTAACTTGTGTTCGAGGGCTGTTGCCTTGAATCACATTTAGAACTGCAACTACTGCAATGATCAATTCGTGATTAATCTGGTGAGTCACTGGTGTCGACTGAGCAATAAATACTCTCTCCTTTGACTACCTTCATTTTTTTTGTGGACTGTAAAAATATGCCCTGCCAGGGGCTGCCACCTCTGTTTGAAGTCTGTTGAGACACAAGCCTTATGTTCAGTAATTACTGTGTCACAGTCAGTCTTTTGGCCAACCTCCCTCTGCAGCCTTCAGATGTTCCCTATTTGCAATGCTGTTCATTAAAAGCTACCTGCCGAGTGACTCTGGAGTTTTAAAATCTTTCTGGGAGCGATCAAGCTGGAAGACATGGGTAATGATAAAATCAGATGTGACCTGTATAATAATGGATGATGCTAACCCTCATTTAGCTTGAAGTATGTATTTAATAAGAGCATGTGTGATTGAGGCTGCATGCTTCAATGGGCTATTTCTGATATTGTGGTGGCTGTTATTAGTTTTGTGGAGTAATTGCCATTGTTGATTGCTGAATGAATTTCGATGTCGCGCAACGGTATGGTAATTGTGACGGCACGGTGGCACAGCCTGCTGCCTCACAGCTCCAGGGTCGCAGGTTCGATTCCTGGCTTGGGTCACTGTCTGTGTGGAGTCTGCATGTTCTCCCCGTGTCTGCGTGGGTCTCCGCCGGGTGCTCCGCTTTCCTCCCATAGTCCAAAGATGTGCAGGTTAGGTGGATTGGCCATGCTAAATTGCCCCTTAGCATGCAAACGTTTAGGTGGGGTTACAGGGATAGAGTGGAGGCCTAGGCTTAAGTAGGGTGGTCTGTCCAAGAGCCAGTGCAGACCTGATGGGCCGAATGGCCTCCTTCTGCACTGTAAATACTATGATTCTGTATTATTTTAGACTTTCACAGACTCCTATCTTGCCAGATCGGAGCAAATACCCAACTTAAATACAAGTATCAGTTTCATCTCGCTACCTCCTCTCAAAATTGAGTTCTAGTTTCATAGCGTTGCCAGCTTCCCAGAAGTGTCCCTTTTTCAGTTGCAAGCTGGGGTGCCATTGAGGGTGCTGGATGCCATTGAGGGTGTTGGGTGCCATTGTGGGCGCTTCAATGGGCTATTTCTGACATTGTGGTGGCTGTCATTAGTGTTGTGGAGTAATGGCCACTGAGCTAATCCATGAGCATTTCAGTTAACGAGGGATGAGCTTCAATGGGCCGCATGGTCATGTTTTGAATTTACTTTTCAGTTTTCACCTACCTCTCCTGGACATTCCCGATCCCTGTCCTGAATGCCGGGCGCCCACACCCTGCCTCTCCACACCATTCACATTGGGAGTTTTATTCCCCTTTGCGAGAGGTTTCCTTTATTTTAGTCATCAACACAGCACTTCTCCAAAAGCTGGAGATGTTTTATAAACAGACGGAAATCTTACAAAATGCTAATTACAGTTTAAAAAAAAAATCTCCCTCTCTCCTGCTGTTACCACCCACACATGAGTTGATTTTTTTTTGTGTCCCAGAGTGCAGGCGCTAATGTGGATGATGCATCATTTTTAATGAGTACATGCTCACAACGACGTAGCTGGCCTGGAAGCACAGCTTGTAGGTGTACCTGTATACATGGAGTAGTATGGCAGAAGTTCATTATGCCCCCTTCTATTGCCAACCCAACCGCACCTCCCCACCCCCCACCACCGCCCTTTGGCCTTGTTGTCAGGAAGTGAAATGAAACCTGAGCAGGTCTGGCAGCATCTGTGGAGAGAGAAACAGAGTTGCTGAGTGGTGTGTCCCCTCCCCCCCCCCCCCCCCCCCCCCCCCCCCCCCCGCCCCCCCACTCCCCATGGCATGTTTCTCGGCGGCAGAGGCAACTCGCCATCAGCTGCTGGCGGAAGGTCTACGGTGTTTTGCATGGTCACCGCCCGTCCTTCCACCAGGGAATCCGCCGGGAGGAATGGCCTTTGCCAGTACTGGAAGATCCCACCGGCGGCAACATCCCGTCTGTGTGACTCTTCAGATTCTTGTCAGGAAGAGAAGTTGGGTCATAGGTTAGGGTCAAATATAGGATAAATCATTCAGGTTGCAACAGGACAATATTACATGCAAATAAGTGAACATTACCATGGAGCACTGTAGCTACATTTCAGTACGAACTATCCCTATGAGGAGAGAATGCACGTTCAATATTGGACAAACATAAGCCTTGTAGTTAAGGTTTCTCGGTAGTTGAAGACATCCAAAATGGTGATGTTTTTGCCTGTGCTACAGCGGCATCAGCTGATCAAAAAGGTAAATAGCCATTGACAACAATATCGGACATGGTGACCTATTGGCAACCCATTGGTGAAGAACGTAATACCTGTGTGCAATGATCCCATTGAAATAGAAGGTGGCATGTCTACCCACTGGAGGACCCTTCATGAGAAGCAAGTCCAAGATTAATATTCCCATCATAATCTGCCTCTACACTGATTTGTCAGTGAAATCATTATTTTCAGTTTGCAATGGTGTTGCTTCAGCAAAATGGACGGCCTTGTTCGTATGATTAAGGCCTGTTATACTCAGCCACAATTCCACGCTGGGTTGGTGTTTACGGTTCTCACATTTCTTAGATGTAACACTCAGGACATTGCACTAAATATTCCTGTGAGCTAAGGTACTGGACCCAGTGATCAAGAGTTCCAATCCCGCCAGGGTAAGTCGGAATTGAACTGAATACTTTGTTGGCAGCAAAGAAATGATCAACATCATGATCCACTGGCTTTGGGAAAAGGAACCGACCACCCCACCTGGTCCAGGCCGAAAGGTGATCCTAATCCCAATGTAGATGGCTGACCGAACACTTCTGAAGCGGCCTAGCAAACCACCCACTTGTTAAAAACAAAGAAGGCCTGAGCCCAACCTCTCTGAGCAACGCAAGTCAGGCAACAAAGTGGCATTGCTAGTGTTGCCCACATCCCCAAAATAAATCAGAAACAAAGATGGAAACAGGAACATCAGTGAGTGGCCCTATAGTTAATGAACAAGCGTGATTTCACACTTGCGGCCCACTGAGATCAAAGACGGCCATTTATGCGGCCCACTCACAAGCCTGGATTTCCCATCACTGCAACAGCATCTGTGCTAACCAGCTTGTCTACCTTTAATGATGGCATTTTTGGGTGGCACGGCGGCACAGTGGCGAGCACTGCTGCCTCACGGCGCCGAGGGACCTGGGTTTGATCCCGGCCCGTGTGGAGATGCACATTCTCCCCATGTCTACGCGAGCCTCATCCCCACAAACCCAAAGATGTGGAGGGTAGGTAGATTGGGCACGCTAAATTGGGAAAAAAATTGGGTACTTTAAATTTATAAAAACAAAATGATGGCATTTTCCATCACCCTGTTGTCATGGCTTAAGACAGTGAATCATTACATTTGTTGCTTTTGTAGCTTTCCTACATTACAACAATGACTACAAAAGTACGTTACTGATTGTAGGGGACATGAGGATCCTGCAAGGTCATGAAAGGCGCTAGATAATGCAGGCCATTCATTCCTGAATCAAGAAACTCATAACATTGACCAAGAATCTATGTTTCATCAAACTCTTGGCAACTCCTTTTGAGCTAAGTGCAGCTCACCAAAGCAATAGATCTCACCTTTCCCCATTTGTAGCCTTTGATTAGATTGCGTTTTCGTGGCCTGACAGCACGAGACATTATTATGACCGGCTTCCTGTTGCCACCCCTTAGAGCAACCGTGTTGCAGGTAGATGCCTATGCTGCTTTGGTTATATAATATCCACACTTAATAGTAAATCGTGGACTCTTCACTTCAAATTCATTGAGCGACTCCAGGGGACATGCTTGAAATGAGAAAGAAGCAATAAGAAATGGTATAGGGTATACATGCTTAAAATGAGAAAGAAGCAATAAGAAATGGTATAGGGATACTATTCAAGACGGCTGCAGTTTAACACCTCCAATCCCTTGAGAAGCCTTGTAGAATTGACCCAGGTATCTATTCTGTTGCATAAAGTAAATGAAAAAGCTCAGATTCACAAATCCCCTCAATGTTAAACCACTCCACTCTCCGAATTATTTGACAGTTTTTAGATCGTATTTATTCATCAGAAGTTTGAAATGTTTATGAATTGCGCCCTATTTGATGCAATCAAGCCGTTTGCTAAGTCATGTGACCATATTTTACCATTACTGTGGCAGATTTAGAGCAATTAATTCATTTATAAGTTTCATTCAAATTATAATTGAGTTTTTGAGATGCATTGAGCATATGAATGCTGAATAGCATACTAGCAGAAATATTCTAATATTCTTCCACATAAGTTTGAGTTCTTGGATATTGCTCTTCCTTTATACGCCTAACATCGTGTATAAGTAACACTGAGGGTCGCTCATCGCCCATCGTAGGAGTTTGCTCAATTTAGAACTTAGAACAGTACTTAGAACAGTACAGCACAGAACAGGCCCTTCGGCCCTCAATGTTGTGCCGAGCAATGATCACCCTACTCAAAGCCACGTATCCACCCTATACCCGTAACCCAACAACCCCCCCCCCCCCCCCTTAACCTTACTTTTTTAGGACACTACGGGCAATTTAGCATGGCCAATCCACCTAACCCGCACATCTTTGGACTGTGGGAGGAAACCGGAGCACCCGGTGGAAACCCACGCACACACGGGGAGGACGTGCAGACTCCGCACAGACAGTGACCCAAGCCGGAATCAAACCTGGGACCCTGGAGCTGTGAAGCATTTATGCTAACCACCATGCTACCATGCTGCCCAATTCGGTAAGAGTTTCTCAGGAAAAGTCAGAGCCAGCATCTGTTTACCAGTATTGTGGAGCGGAGTTAGGTATACAGAAAGTTTATTAAAACTTCCTAGTCTTGCTTTTGAGTGGAATAAAACCAGAAAATGCCGTTGGATTAACCTTCACGAAGCCTACGGAGATACCCTAATCGATGACCCTGTGGGACCTGTGGAATATGAGCTTCCCCAGTAGAAGGTGGAGGCCAGCCCAGCCGGGGCTTGTAACCGTGCTTTAGAAAAGCCGGCCCGGTCAGAGACCGTCATTCTGGTAGTTCCGACTGGGACTTATTGTCTGTACATCGCCATAGCAGCCATGTTCTATGACTACAATAAACTCGCGTTTACTTACCTACAAGGGCCTCCTGGATCTTTATCCTGGCAATGAGGTAGAAACAACAATTGTGACCTGGATGTCCAAGCCGCATCAGAACACTGTCCCACAGGAATGAGATCAGAGAAGTTTTGAACCTGCCGCTCTTGAAGAAATTAGAAACCTTTGCTGAAAGCCTGGAGGATTGGGCCCAATATGCCAAGCGAATGCGGTACTTATCTCTAGGGGAATGGCATAAGTGGAGAGGACCGATGGAAGGTAATCCTCCTGACTGCCTGCGGACCTCAACCTTCTGTGTAATCAACAGCCTCATTTATGCAGCAGCCCAAGTCCTTTGACGAACTAGTGGAGTTAGTGACGAATCATTATGACCCCAAAACCATCTGTGATAATGCAATGGTATCGGTTTATCACGGATGTGCAGACTCGAGGGGAGTCGGAGACACTCTTTCCGACTTGGTCCTGGCAGAACATTGTGAGTTTGGTCCATTGCTCTCTGAGATGTTAAGGGCCGTTTGATGTGCGGGATCAATAACGTGGCAACTCAGAGGAAGTTCTTGGCAGAACCAACATTAGACATGAATACAGCTATCGAGCTGGCTCAGTCACATGGGAATGCGGAGAAGGGGCTTCAGGAGCTCCAGGGTTCCGTTAACTACAGTGTCCATAGCGTTGGACAACCCCACATAGGAGTGCAGCACTCTCGCAGGACAGTTCTCACATGACCCTACCACCACCAAATCAGCAACCAAGTGCACAACGTCACGTCTGCACTCAATGGTCAAACACCACCACAGACCAGCGTGACACCTCCATAGAGGACGATGCGGAGTGCCAGCAGTATTGCCATACTTGCCGTCGCAGAACATGTGGCAACCAAGGCCGCCAGAATCGACAATGAACATGCTTCCCTGGCCAGATGACAAGATTATCTCGAGCCAGGACCTTGCACGTCTCCCAGCCCGAGGAGGACAACCTGATGCAGCAAAATCGCATCACGGCCCCGAAAGTGAGATTAGACCTCAAGTAAACAGTCACCCTCGGTAATGGAGATCGGCACTGGGCTGCCTGTCTTCAACATCCGTCAGCAAACCTTCCACCAGCTTTGCAAATGCATCCTGCCTGTGGGCGTGCATAGTGCCAAGATCTGGCTGAAGACGTATACTGAGGAGCCATTAAACTTCATCGGTACAACCGTGACCCCGGTCATCCACGGAGAGCAGATATTCAGGCTTCCACTTATAATGGTATAGTGGCTGGCACCCAACCTGTTGGGCTTCGATTGGCTATGAATACTTTGTCTGGACTGGCAGCAAATCTTCCGGATGAGCATTGGCAGCCTGTATGAGCTCCTCGGGAATTACCCAGAGGTTTTCTAGGGGGCTTGGGAAAAATAAAGGGGCCAGGACAAGGATTTACGTTGACTCGGAGGCCAAGCTCAAATACTCCAGAGCCCCTACACCTTGCCTGTGAAGGTGGAAACCGAATTATGATATTTTGAAAATTTGGGTATCATACGCTGGGTCCGATTTGCAGAATGGGCTGCGTCGGTGGTTCAGGTGTTGAAACAGGATAAGTCGGTTTGCCGCCGTGGCAATTATAAATTGACAGTGAACAGGGCATTCGCCTAGACCAGTATCCCTTGCCACATGTAGAAGACATGTACGCAAAGCTAGTTGGGGGCTGCTCATTCATGAAGCTGGACATGGGACACGCATATTCCAACTAGATGCAGCATCACAGATGCACTTGACCATCAATATCTACAGGGATCTGTGCGAGTGACCTTGGCTCCCCTTTGGGGTCTCATCTGCCTGTGCGATATTCCAAAAGGTAATGTAAGGCACCTTCCAAAGATTGCCCAAAGTAGCGGTATACCTGTGCTCATTTCGGGCCATCGAGAAGGAGCACTTGGGCAACTTGGAAGAGGTCCTCAGGTGGTTCTCATAAGTGGGCGTCCGCTGAAGAGAGGTAAGCGTGTGTTTCAAGTGAAGGCGGCCACGTACCTGGGATATCGCGTGGACAACGATGGCTTGGACTCAGTATAAGTAAAGGCCTAGGCCTAAAAGGGAGCCCCGACATCAGAAAATAAAACCAAACAGGTCATTTTGGGGGCTCGTGAACTAATATGGGAAATTTATCCCAAACTTAGCCACCCTGTTGCCACCTCTACACATACTGCTGAAAAAGAACTGAAACTGGGCATGGTGATTGCCACATGAGGAAGCATTTGCATGGACAAAGAGGCAGCTATTATTTTTGCCTTCAAGGCCAATGGTCCTCACATGCGACACCTCCCCGTGCAGTATTGGAGCAGTGTTGTCCCATCAGTGGGGCAATGACACGGAATGCCCAATAGCACATGCATCAAGGACCCTGCTTGATGTGGGACGTTGTTACACCCAGAGAGAGAAAGAAGGGTTTGCCGTGATTTATGCAGTGAAGAAATTCTGTATGCTTGCGGGAGCCACTTCTTTACCATCGCTGATCATAAGTCCCCGCTGGGCCTCTTCAAGCAGGACAAGGGGATTCCTCCCATAGCCTCAGCCTGGATCCAGTGCTGGCCGTTGTTATTTGGAGCTTATGAAAATGCGTTTGAGCATGGCCCAAAAATGCAGATGCCCTCAGTCCATTCTGCTGCCTGTGAGCCTCCCCTCTCCACCAGTAACGGACAAGATTGTAGGAACGCTAAACCTTATGGACACTCTGCCCGTGACAGCCGTGCAGATTCGTACAGACGGAACCAACAGTGGTAAAATTCCGCCACATCATCAGGAAGCCCCCTGGTAGAGCTACAGCCCCTCATCATGAAACAGCAGGAGCTCAGTGTGGGGGACGGTATCCTCCTATGGGGAGCTCGTGTGATCATCCCGCAACAGGGTCAAGGGACCCTGATAGTGGACCTGATAGTTGGCACCCTGGGACCTCAAAGGTGAAGATGGTTGCGAAGATATTGAGAGGGTGGTAAAATGGTGCCCAGCACTCCAGGGTCAGCAGAAGCTCTCCCCGTCGGTCTTGCTCCATCCCTGCGAATGGCCAGGGCGACCCTGGGTACATTTACACGCCAAATCTGCTGGGTCGTTCATTGGGTCGCTGTCTCTTGTCCTCATAGGTGCCTACTCCAAGTGGCTGGGTGTGCACTGGATGCACCTGAGGACTACAGTGGAGAAATTACGCCAATCATTTAGCACCTACGGCACACAGACAAAGGGACCCCATCCACTAATTGAGGAGTTCCAATTGATTAAGCATTGGACTGCTCTGGACCACCCATCCTTGCACGATTTAAGGAGGCAGGCAGTTCAAACTGTCAAACAAGGCATGAGGAAACAGAATACAGGCTCCCTCAATGCAATGCTGGCACAGTTCCTATTCCATTCCTCGTGTCACAACAGCGGTACCACCGGCAGATGCCTCCGAAGCTGCCGGAGCCTGACATTTCCAAGCGCCGGAGCCTGACATTTCCAAGTCTAGGCAGGAAAGTAGAGACAAAACAGGACCTTCAAAGGAACGACCACGACCACCGGATGCCTGAGAGAGTCTGAAACCAGGAGACATGGTGCATGTCCATAATTCCAGGGATATCGCCCAGTGGGTCCCTGGGGCCATGTTGGAGAGAACAGGGCCCATTCCGTACAAGGTTAGAACCTGAGAGAAGACAGTACGGAAACATGCGGACCACCTTATGGGCAGGATACCTGCTTCAGAGGAAGCCACAAAAGGCACATCAGTGCTTCCACCGCCCCTCATACTGCCTCCCAGTCAAGAGGCACAACCCACCATGGGCCAGCATCCGGACCAGCAGGACAATGAGGACACGGAAGCGTCAGATCTTATGGATGACACCGCAACCCTTCACCAGTCGTCACAAAAATAGTGATCGATGACTCGATACATACCCCCCGATCCGGCCCCACTGCTGGCAGAGGCGCAGCCACTCGTGAAAAGTGAAGACGGCTCCCTCTGCTGGCCGCTGCAGCAGAACATTTGGACTGGCGGTGTGTAATGACCTTCACAAGGCCCACAGGGATTTCCTCATCAATTTCCTCATGGGACTCGTGGAATTTTATTTTTTGTACAGTGTGTGCAGGAGGATTTCCTGACACAATATGTGGATAGGCCGACAAGAGGGTGGGCCACATTGGATTTGGTACTGGGTAATGAACCGGGCCAAGTGTTAGATTTGTTTGTGGGAGAGCACTTTGCAGATAGTGACCACAATTCGGTGTCTTTCACTATTGCAATGGAGAGGGAGAGGGCCATACGGCAGGACAAGGTTTATAATTGGGGGAGGGGTAATTATGATGCGATTAGGCAAGAATTAGGGAGCATAAGATGGAAACAGAAACTGTCAGGGAAAGGCACAAATGAAAAGTGGAGCTTGTTCAAGGAACAAATACTGCGTGTCCTTGATAGGTGTGTCCCTGTCAGGCAGGGAGGAAATGGCCGTGTGAGGGAACCATGGTTCACAAAGCGGTTGAATGTCTTGTCAAGAGGAAAAAGGAAGAGTATGTAAGGATGAGAAAACAAGGTTCAGTTGGGTCGCTTGAGGGTTACAAGGTAGCAAGGAATGAGCTAAAGAAAAGGGCTGAGGAGAGCTAGGAGGGGGCATGAGAAGTCCTTGGCGGGTCGGATCAAGGAAAACCCCAAGGCTTTTTACTCTTAAGTGAGAAATAAAAGAATGACCAGGGTGAGGGTAGGGCCGGTCAAGGACAATAGTGGGAACTTGTGCATGGAGTCAGAAGAAATAGGAGAGGTGTTGAACGAATACTTTTCTTCAGTGTTCACCAAGGAGAGGGGCCATGTTTTTGAGGATGAGAGTGTGATACAGGCGGGTAGGCTGGAGGAGGTAGATGTTCTGAGGAAGGATTTATTAGCAATTTTGAAAAACCTGAGGGTTGACCCCTGGGCCAGATGGGATATATCCAAGGATTCTTTGGGAGGCAAGGGATGAGATTGCAGAGCCTTTGGCTTTGATCTTTGGGTCCTCACTGTCCACGGGGATAGTGCCAGAGGACTGGAGAGTGGCGAATGTTGTTCCTCTGTTCAAGAAAGGGAATAGGAATGACCCTGGTAATTATAGGCCGGTTAGTCTTACTTCGATGGTTGGCAAGTTAATGGAAAAGGTCCTGAAGGATAGGATTTATGACCATTTGGAAAGATGCAGCTTAATCCAGGATAGTCAACATGGATTCGTGAAGGGTAAGTCTTGCCTCACAAATTTGATTGAATTCTTTGAGGAGGTAACTAAGTGTGCCGATGAAGGTAGAGCAGTTGATGTCGCATACATGGATTTTAGTAAGGCATTTGATAAGGTTCCCCATGGTTGGCTCATGAAGAAAGTAAGGAGGTGTGGGATAGAGGGAAATTTGGCCAATTGGATAAGTAACTGGCTATCACATACAAGACAGAGGGTGGTGGTGGATGGAAATTTTTCAGACTGGAGACCAGTTACCAGGGGTGTACCACAGGCATCAGTGCTGGGTCCTCTGCTATTTGTAATTTTTATCAATGACGTGGAGGAGGGGGCTGAAGGGTGGGTCAGTAAATTTGCTGATGACACCAATATTGGTGGAGTAGTGGATAAGGTTGAGGGCTGTTGTAGGCTGCAAAGAGACATTGATAGGATGCAGAGCTGGGCTGAAAAATGGCAGATGGAGTTTAACCCTGAAAATGCGAGGTGATTAATTTTGGTAGAAAAAATTTGAATGCAGATTGCAGGGTCAACGGCAGGGTTCTGAGGAATGTGGAGGAACAGAGAGATCTTGGGGTTCATGTCCACAGATCTCTGAAGGTTGCCACTCAAGTGGATAGAGCCGAGAAGAAGGCTTATAGTGTGTTAATGTTTATTAGCAGGGGGCTTGAGTTTAAGAGCCGCGGGGTTATGCTGCAATTGTACATGACCCTGGTGAGACCACATTTGGAGTATTGTGTGCAGTTCTGGTCACCTCATTATAGGAAGGATGTGGAAGCATTGGAAAGGGTGCAAAGGAGATTTACCAGGATGCTGCCTGGTTTGCAGGATAGGTCTTATGAGGAAAGGTTGAGGAAGCTAGGGCTTTTCTCTTTGGAGCGGAGGAGGATGAGAGGCCACTTAATAGAGGTTTATAAGATGATGAGGGGGATAGATAGAGTGGACATTCAGAGACTATTTCCTCGGGTGGATGTAGCTGTTACAAGGGGACATAACTATAAGGTTCAGGGTGGGAGATATAGGAGGGATATCCGAGGTAGCTTCTTTGCTCAGAGAGTGGTTCGGGTGTGGAATGGACTGCGTGCTGTGATAGTGGAGTCGGACACTTTAGGAACTTTTAAGCGGTTATTGGATAGGCACATGGAGCACACCAGAATGACAGGGAGTGGAATAGTTTGAACTTGGTTTCGGACAATGTTCGGCATAGGATTGAGGGCCGAAGGGCCTGTTCTGTGCTGCACTGTTCTATGTTAATACGAGCTCCCCGGTAGTGGACAGAGGCCTGCCCAGCTGGGGCTCATTGCCGTGCTTTGTGAAAGCCTGCCCAATAGGGACCGGCGCTCTGATAGTCCTGATGGTAACCTACTGTGTGTATGCCGCTAAAGCGGCCATTTTCAATGACAACAATAAACTTGCGTTTACTTACTTACAGGGGCATCCTGGGGTTTCATAGCTATAAACATTCAATTGGTGTGAAGGGAGAAACAGAGTTAACATCTCAGGTCAATGACCTGAGTCCTAATCGGACGTCATCAATCGGATTCGTTAACTCTCTCCACGAGTGGTGCCTGACCTGCTGAGTGTGGTCCAGGTTGCTCACCTTCTATTTCGGATTTCCAGTAGCCATCATATGTTGTGGCTGTTTTTATTCACCTCTGTTTAGTCATTAAAATTAATGACTGAGAAAAGAAAATCCCCTAAATGAATCACAGAGTGCACTAACAAATTAAAACTGCAGCGCACAATGAAAGCGTTAAAGATCATGGCATGCAGTGTGCAGCATGGTTAGAATTTTAATTGCCTGACACACGGAGACTGACACACGCTTTCAAACTGAAGACTAGTTTTTTTCCAGTCCTCTGTGAATTTAGGTTGGTAATTTAAATTTTAACAAAGTGTGTTAAAATGTCAGGTGCTGCTGTCAGCATTGATTCTCTGCAAAGTAATGGAGGGCTGTAAGTACAAAATACTGTATTGTCCCTTTTCCATACAATTCAGGGAACACAAGTCATTGATATTAGTGAATTAATTTGTTCTGATTTGAACCTTCTTAAACACCACATTTCCAGGGCTCCGTAACAGGCTGCTCAGACTAGAAGCGACATGATTGTGACTGATCTTCTTTTCATTACCTGATGCAGTTGTCCCCTTCAACATTCTCACAGGGTGAGTTGGAAATGTCCAAAACCGACAGCTTATGGGAAAAGGTTTTGACTTCTTAAGGATGATCATCATGGCTTGAATCGACAAATAGGTTATCAGAATAAGGATAAAATGCATCAGTGATATGTTCCATCATGCTCCCACAGTCAATTTATTTATTTTTAACTTGATTAAAATTTAATTTAATTCAAACATTTATTTTTAAAGGACAGTATTTATGTCAGTGCATTTTGATAATTTCTTTTTTCAAAATTTAATTAAATGAAAATCACTTATTGTCACAAGTAGGCTTCAAATGAAGTTACTGTGAAAAGCCCCTAGTCGCCACATTCCGGCGCTTGTTCGGGAAGGCTGGTACGGGAATTGAACCGTGCTGCTGGCCTGCCTTAGTCTGCATTCAAAGCCAGCGATTTAGCCCTGTGCTAAACCAGCCCCTATTCATTTTTTCCAATTAAGGGGCAATTTAGCGTGGCCAATCCACCTACCCTGCACATCTTTGGGTTGTGGGGGTGAAATCCATGCATCCACAGGGAGAATGTGCATTTTGATAATAATAGCTATTTTCTGTAAAATTTTCTAAGAAATTATGGTTTGAGAAATATTAAGTGCAGATCGTATAATTTTAATTTGAAAATGAATTATGTTCTAGATAGAAATTAAACTGTTAAAATACATACATATTACGTATGTCAATCTATGTTTTTACATATTGTATACATGCTATAGAAATATTATATTTAAGTTCCAGTCAATCTCAATGTGTTGTATAAAAGACTTTACAAGAAGTAAAGAGAACCATAATTGTGCGTTTTGTAATAAAAGGTTTGTTGTTGAGCCAGTCAACTAAACGTCTCTACAACTGCACAGGCTGAACAGATCTCACATTTCCATCAGCCTTTCAAAGAATTTTAGGTGATTATCACAATAACATCAGATCAAAGCACAGTGAGACTATACTAGTCAGGGGCTGAAGCATTATTGTTTCTGCAATCTCTCCAAAAGGCTACCACTAACTACAAATCCAGCAGACAACACTAAACTGCGCAACAAGACAAATAAACATCACATCAAACCACACAATGGAACAAATAGAACATAGAACAGTACAGCACAGAACAGGCCCTTCGGCCCATCGATGCTGTGCCGAGTAATGATCACCCTACTCAAACCCACGTATCCACCCTATACCCGTAACCCAACCCCCTTAACCTTACTTTTTAGGACACTACGGGCAATTTAGCATGGCCAATCCACCTAACCCGCACATCTTTGGACTGTGGGAGGAAACCGGAGCACCCGGAGGAAACCCACGCACACACGGGGAGGACGTGCAGACTCCACACAGACAGTGACCCAGCCGGAAATCGAACCTGGAACCCTGGAGCTGTGAAGCATTTATGCTAACCACCATGCTACCGTGCTGCCCCAAAGGATATACGTAGTCGGCATGATACGAACCAGCGCGGAGAGACCCCAATGGATTTCTAGTCTAATAATAGATATCACAATGTACAACATGCCCTTCATTTGTGATGGACACGAGTTAATCAAGAGGATCCAGCAAAGATTTATTAATTGCAAATAGTGTCTGATTAACTTCATTGAATTCTCTGAGCCAACAAAGAGTTGATCAAAGCAGTAGAATTTGCAGAGATGGACTTTTGGGAGACACTTGATAAAGTGCCACACAGGAAGCTGGTTGAGAAGGTGGAAGCCTATGGGATTAAGGGTAAGTGGCAGTATGAATATGGGGATTGGTTCAGTGACAGGAAGTAGAGAGTGATAGTGGATGGATGTTTTTCTTATTGAAAGCTGGTTTTTAGTGGTGTTCCCAAGGTCAGAATGCTAGAGTGACCTCTTTGGAGTGTGTGTGTGTGTGTGTGGGGGGGGGGGGGGGGGGTGTTGCAGACTCCATTGACCATGTGCACGTGACCAGCCTGGGGGCCAATCACGGAGGAGCATGCAAACCCTGGCCAATAGGAAGTTTGCGTGGGGTCCTGGGAGCAGGACGCCGGGCAGTGTGGACTAAGGAGCCAAAGTGTAAAGACCTGTTGTATAGTATTCTGTGGCTGTTACTTGATTGTCGTTGCCTTTCATCAATAAACCTCTTTGTTAACTATTGGATGCCTCCAGTATATGTCTCAAGCCACCACAGTCAGTATTGGGTCCATAACTCTTTTTTTTCAAAGTTTTTTTTCTTAATTAATTTGTGAGATATGAGCATTGTTGCCAAAGCCAGCATTCATTGCCCACCCCTAATTACCACTGAGGTTAAAGTCCAACAGGTTTGTTTTGAATCATTAGCTTTCAGAGCACTGCTCCTTCCTCAGGAGAGGGTTGTTCCTCATTCACCTGGGGAAGGAGCTGCGCTCCGAGAGCTAGTGATTCAAAACAAAACCGTTGGATTTTAACCTGGTGTTGCAAGACTTCTTACTGTGCACACCCCAGTCCAACGCCGGCATCTCCACATCACCACTGAGGTGGCATTGATCAGCCACCTCCTTGAATACAACTGAATGGTTTGCCCGGCCATTTTAGAGGGCAGCTAAGAGTCAACCACATTGCTGTGGTCCAGAAGTGACATGTAGGCCCGACCGCATACGAAATGTGGACTTCTTTCCCTAAAATACATTGGTGAATAATATGAGTCTTTACAACAATCGATGACCAGCTTTTCAATTCCAGATTTATTAATTGAATTTAAATTGCCTCAGCTGCCTTGGTGGGATTTGAACCCATGTCCATCAACCTGGGCCACATGATTACCAATCCAGTGGCGTTATCACTGCCACATGCCACCATCTCCATCCTACCTCAAAACCCCCCATGCCAAACAGATCCGGTTTAATACCTCCTATTTATGACTCCAGCCCTGTCTTAGCCCATTTACTGCTGAAATCCTCATCCCTTTGTCACTTCTTAGGCTTGACTATTCCAAGAACTGGTTTCCCATAGCTTGCAAAGTACAGCAAGCCAGACAAAACATACAATGCATAACGGATATTGTACCCTCAATAAGCCTTAAGAAGATCCAGAACTCTGCCTCCCATGCCCTCAATCATTGTTCTTGTGCTTGTTGACATAAACTGGCTCCTCGTCATGGGTTGCTACCTTGCTGTGATGGCGAGGGTTGTTAACTTAGGCAATCCCTTGAGAGATGCCGCCCATTTTGTGTATGTGTGTGTTGGGGGTGGGAGGGGGGGGGGTTGCCTGATAAATTGCAGCCCAAAAGCCCTCAATGGCAGGATAGGCAAGGAAAGACTGTTGCAACAGGACTGGGCAGGGTAGATGCAGGAAGGATGTTCCCGATGGTGGGTGTGTCCAGAACCAGGGGTCATAGTCGGAGGATTCGGGGCCGACCATCTAGGACAGAGATGAGCCTGTGGAATTTGTTACCAGAGGAAGTAGCTGAGTCCCAAACATTGAATGTTTTCAAGAAACAGTTAGACATAGCGCTTAGAGCGAAGGGGATCAAAGGATATAGGGCAAAGTGGGATTAGGCTATTGAGTTGGATGATCAGCCATGATGCTTTCTGAGCATGCCTAACATCTCCCGTGTCCTCTCAGTAAGTGTTCCACACACACACAGACACACACTGTCCTGTAACTTTCACAGCATAAGGCGGCTCCCACACATTTCAGTCCACACGTTCTAGCGGATGCTAAGGCCTGCAATCCAAACTCTCAACTTGCACATTTACATAGCTTGATGCCCTTATGAGTGCAAGAGATCGTTTATTCTCTCCCTGCCCTAGACCCAGTCTTGCTAGCGGACCCCCATGGCTAATAACTTTGACTGTGACTGCCATATTGGTCGGACAAGAGGGCTCCCAGCAGCCATCCTTGGGAAGTTCCCTGAGAGCCTGGAGAAGATTCTGTGTGGGGACAACGCTGAACGGTGGGGTCACTTTTTTCTTTGTCTGCTCTGAAAAATTAGTTTGTCGACGGGGGTGGAAAATTGTTAAAATCTCCGGAACAACAGAGCTCTAAGCACTGGAATTCCCTCCCTAAACAACTTGGCATTTATTTCACAAGAACACAAGAAAAAGGAGCAGGAATAGACCATGCAGCCTGTCGAACTGGCACCACCATTCAGTATGATCACGGCTGATCTTGGGCTTCAACACCACAGTCCAGCTCTCTTCCCATATCTCTTCATTCCCTGGGAGACCAAACACCTATCTATCCCAACCTTAAATGTATTCAACGATGAAGCATCTACAATGCCCTGGGGAGAATTCCAAAGATTCACAACCCTTGAGTGAAGTAATTTCTCCTCATCTGAGTCGTAAATGATCGGCCTCCTTATCCCAAAACTATGCCTCTGCGTCCCAGATTCCCCGATCGAAACAATCTCTCAGTGCCCACCCCATAAAGCCCCTTAAGAATCTTGTGGGCTTTACTTGCCTCTTGCTCTTCAAGCTCCAGAGAATATAGGCCCAATTTATTCAGTCTCTCATCATAGGGCCACCCCCTCACCCCAGGGGCCAATTTAATGAACATTCAGTTTACTACTTTCAATGTCCTTTTGTAAGATTTTTGGAATTGTACTAATTTTTAGAATCTGCAATATTTATGGAGTTTATTCTGTAACCATTGTTTAAAATTAATCGCGAAGAAAAAAGTAAATTACTGCGGATGTTGGAATCTGAAACAAAAACAGAAAATGCTGGACAAAATCAACAGGTCTTACAGCATCTGTGGAGAGAGAAGCAGCTAATGTTTTGACTCTGGCTGACTCTTTGTCAAAGCTTTGTTGGACAATTTGTCAAAGAACATTTAGTTGAACAATTAACGGTCAAGGTACTCTGGTAACAGGAAAGGCAGTTGTTTGTGAAGAAACAAACTTGTTTTATTGTTTTATGATGGAGTTTCTTTGAGTCTTGAGCTGCAGCTATCTTAATGGCCAAAATACAATTAGGTGTTTGCTTTCTAATTAGTTTGCAGGAATGGCTAAAACATTGTGAATGGAAATTGAGACTATGTTTAACAAACCATGCATTGCTTTAATTGACCTGTGCCAGAGATAGAACCTTTATTCTCTGATATTATGATAGGCCGTGAACGTAACGGTTGGTTTTAGTAACTTTAGCGTAAGGATTGAATTAAGTTATGTTGACAAGAGAATATGACTTTATTTACGGCCTCTCTTACCTAGAAGGAGATGCGTATCTCTTTGTGATCGAATGTAAACTTCTGGATCTACGACCCGTTAAAGCAAGGGTTGTTGCAAAGGCCAGGTGACACGAGTTAATTTGCATCCTGCAGCTAATAGGAAGAGTGAATATTGACCATCTCCAAAAAGGAAGGACGAATGGGAGACTGGTGGTTAAAAATTGAGAAAACATAATCCTGTTGGCACAGTGATACCATGGCTTCTGGGGTATGACTCTTCTGGACATAGTTCAGCATCACTTCGAAGACAAAGAATAGGAACATTGTCTGAGCTGGCAACTCCAAGAGTTGGGATCTTCAGGGAAGAAAAACTTCATTTCTTTTTGTTAATTAAAAGGAAAATCTTGCTTAATAAATTCTACTTGACTCATAAATACTAGTTATTTGATCTTATAGATACCTAGTGTTAGAAATTAAAAATTTGGACTTTCAGAGTTTTTTTGTGAATTAGAAGGATTTTATATCCCAAAACCATAAACTTTACACTTTCTTTAATGTGGGGACCAAATCTGCACACGGTACTCCAGATGTGCTCTCAACAAAACCCCTTCCAATGGGAGCAACAATTCTTTATTCTTGTACTCCAATCCCCTCTAAACGTGTGTGCTAAAGTTCTGCGTTCCTTGCATAAACATCAATCAAACATCAACATTTTCTCTGATATTGTATTCTCACACTCTGTACACAAGTCCAGGTCATTTATTCACAAAACAAGAAGTGTTATGGTCCTTACTGACACTGGAGACATCACTGTGTTGTGTGACACTACCACTCTGCTAAATGGGATAGATTTCAAACTGATCAAGCAACTCAAGTCTGGTCATCCATGAGGTGCTGTGAGCCATCATTAGCAGCATAATTGTACTCAACCACAATCTGTAACCTCAAGGCCTGGAAGGCATATCCCCCACTCTACCGTTACCACCATGCCAGGGAGAAACTCTGGTTTAATGAAGAGTGCAAGAGAGCATGTCAAGAAGGCATATCCAAAAATGAGGTGTCAACCTGGTGAAGCAACAACACAGGAGTACTTGTGTGCCAAACAACATAAGCAGCAAATAATAGACAGAACTAAGCAATCCCACAACCTTCAGATCAGATCTAAGCTCTGCAGTTCTGTCACATCCAGTCGCGAATGGTGGTGAACAATTAAACAACTCACTGGAGGAAGAGGCTCCACAAATACCCCCCTCCTAAATGATGGAGGTGCTCAACACCTCAGTGCAAAAGATAAGCCAGAAGTCAGTTCTCAGTCTGCGCATGCCCAAAACTCTGAAGGCCCGTCAGGATTTGGCCTTCCTGGCCCCCTTCCAGAAGAAGGTAAGCCTGGACTTTGTAACAAGAGTTAGTACAGCAATTAACAATATCCAAAATGAAATAGGGAAACTGGAGTCAATATTACGTTGTGAGGAATCAGGCATAGTCGAGATTACTGACACATGGAAAAATCAGGACCAGGACTTTAAAATTGCAAGGTAAAATGTATTTACAAAAGATAGAGAGAGGAAAACAGAAGGTGGAATAATGTACTTGTTAGAGATAGCATCATTGCAGCAAAATAAAAGGATAGATCTATTAACAAGACAGAGTTAGAATCCATGGGATAAAAGATAAAAAGAATCAGCCCAAAAAAGTGGGGGTGACCTCTGGTCTACCTAATAGTGGAAAGAAAGAAGTAATATGAAAACAAGTTAGAGAAATAAGTGAAAAACATACAATCATTGGGTCGGCAGGGGATGAGGGGGTGAGGCTGTGGGGTGAGGGAAGGGGGTGTCATGGTTCCACTGTCTCAAACTTAATTGGCCAGAAGTGGTAAGAAGAAGGGATAAGGGAGTGAAGTTCCTCCAATGTTGACAGAATCCCTTTCTGACCCAACATGAAGGAAGACCGACAAGGTGTTGGGAAGCAGTGAACTGGTGGGATTTTCCACTGGGATTAGTAATGGGAAATGAAGGAGAGCAGATGAAAGAAGTACGGCAATATCTAGGCAATATCGACCGAAATGTTGTACCCTTTAAAGTAATTAAGAACGACAGAAGCACAATAAAAATCAGGGCAATAGAATCGAGGGGTTGAGAATACAGTTCGGGAAACCAAGTGGAAACAGGTATTGGCCATCAGTGCTGGAGAACAACAATGGGAAACATTTAAAATGGTGTTCAAAGGAGTCTGAGCAAAATATATTCCACTAAAAAAAACAAGAATAATCTGGACATGAATGAGTCACATAATGAATAAAGACATAAGGTAAAAATGAGGGCTATGAAAGAGACCTACACATGGACTATGGGATAGCACGACAAGGGAGAATAATAAAAAGATTAAAAGATTAAGTCAAAATAACAATTAGGAGGGCAAAGTGGAACTATGAAATCAGGTTTGATTCCGGCTTGGGTCACTGTCTGTGCGGAGTTCCCCCGGGTGCTCTGGTTTCCCCCCACAGTGCAAAGATGTGCAGGTTAGGTGGATTGGCCATGATAAATTGCCCTTCGTGTCCAAAATTGCCCTCAGTGTTGGGTGGGGTTGCTGGGTTATGGGATAGAGTGGAAGTGTTGACCTTGGGTGGGGTGCTCTTTCCAAGAGCCGGTGCAGACCCGATGGCCTCCTTCTGTACTGTAAATTCTATGATAATCTATGAAATTATCAAGAGCAACAAGAAAATAATAAAATATTTTACACGTACATAAATAGGAAAAATAAAGCCCCCAAGGATATTATCACAAGTATCAATAGAGAAAGGGCAGACATTAAATAACTACTTTGTTCCCGTATTTACCTGGGAAGCAGGTTAGGTGGGCATGGAATTGCAAGAGATTAGAAAGGAAATAAAATGAAAAGAGGTGAAATATTAAATAGACTAAGCAAACATAAATAGGATAAAACTGTTAATGTGAAGTTAGTTGTATTGTAAAGGTTAAGGCTGAACGTGGAGAGGATATTGATTGATTCAGTATCTCGAGTACATATAAAAAGGGACTGCTGGAACACTAGGTAGGTTGGTTGAAAGAAGGCAGATATATGTAATGCTACATTCTTTAAATAAACAAACTAGCAAGGAAAGGATTTGAGTCCACTTTCATACTTTACCATTTGACTTGGTAGCCATTTATCAAAAAACCCTGCTTCTTATGGGTTATTTGTGTACAGTTTAAAATATTCTGGATAAGAGACAGTAGAGACATAGAAACATAGAAGATAGGAAAAGAAGGCCATTTGGACCTTCGAGCGTGTTCTGCCATTCATTATGAACATGGTTGATGATCCCACGTTCCCCCATATCCTTTGATCCTCTTTGCCCAAACTGCTCTATCTAACTCTATTCTTGAACACAGTAAGAAGTCTTACAACACTAGGTTAAAGTCCAACAGGTTTGTTTCAAACACGAACATTCGGAGCACTGCTCCTTCCTCAGGTGAATGGAGAGGTATGTTCCAGAAACATGTATATAGACAAAGTCAGAGATGCCAGAGAATGCTTGGAATGCGAGCATTTGCGGGTAATCAAATCATTACAGATCCAGAGATAGGATGTAATCCCAGGTTAAAGAGGTGTGAATTGTCTCAGGCCAGGACAGTTGGTAGGATTTTGCAAGTCCAGGCCAGATGGTGGGGGGGGGGGGGGGGGGTGAATGTAATGCGACATGAGTCCAAGATCCCGGTTGAGGCCGCACTCATGCATGCGGAACTTATCTGTAAGTTTTTGCTCGGCAATTCTGCGTGTCGCGTGTCCTGAAGTCCGCCTTGGAGAACGCTTACCCGAAGATCAGAGGCTGAATGCCCTTCTTGCCTATTCTTGAAAACATACAATGTTTTGGCCTCAACTACTTCCTGTAGTAAGGAATTCCACAGGCTCACCACTCTCTGGGTGAAGAAATTTCTCCTCATCTCTGTCCTAAATGGTCTACTCCATATAGTCAGACTGTGCCCCCTGGTTCTGGACACACCCACCATCGGGAACATCCTTCCTGCATCTACCCTGTCGAGACCTGTTTCTATGAGATTCCCACCTCAGTCTTCTGAACTCCAGTAAAAACAATCCTAACTGATTCAATCTCCCCTCATATGTCAGTCATGCCATCCCAGGAATCAGTCTGGTAAACATAGAACATAGAACAGTACAGCACAGAACAGGCCCTTTAGCCCTCAATGTTGTGCCGAGCCATGATCACCCTACTCAAACCCACGTATCCACCCTATACCCGTAACCCAACAACCCCCCCCCTTAACCTTACGTTTATTAGGACACTACGGGCAACTTAGCATGGCCAATCCACCTAACCCGCACATCTTTGGACTGTGGGAGGAAACCGGAGTACCCGGAGGAAACCCACGCACACAGGGGGAGGACGTGCAGACTCCACACAGACAGTGACCCAGCCGGGAATCGAACCGGGGACCCTGGAGCTGTGAAGCATTTATGCTAACCACCATGCTACCCTGCTGCCTTTGCTGCACTCCCTCTAGAGCTGGACCATCATTCCTCAGATAAGGAAACCAAAACTGCCATACCCAGCATGTCCCCTTCAAGGCCCTGTATAAATCCTACTCAAATCCGCTTGCTACAAAGGCCTTCTTTACCGCCTGCTGTGCCTGCATGCTTACCTTCATTGCTACGTATTTTGAAAAACGTGTTAGAGGAAGGTGTTGTGCCAAAAGAATGACCGATAGTTAATGTTATGCCTATATTTAGGAAGGGAGGCAGAACACGTGCAGCTAACTATAAAATCAGCTATATTTCGAATATAGAATAAATAGAAGGAATCCCTACTAAAGGACTCGAGAATCTGGAAACCAGGGGCAGCATGGTAGCATAGTGGTTAGCACAATTGCTTCACAGCTCCAGGGTCCCAGGTTCGATTCCCAGCTTGGGTCACTGTCTGTGTGGAGTCTGCATGTTCTCCCCGTGTCTGTGTGGGTTTCCTCCGGGTGCTCCGGTTTCCTCCCACAGTACAAAGATGTGCAGGTTAGGTGGATTGGCCATGATAAATTGCCCTTAGTGTCCAAAATTGCCCTGAGTGTTGGGTGGGGTTACTGGGTTATGGGGAGATGGTGGAGGTGTGGGTTTGGGTAGGGTGCTCTTTCCAACAGCCGGTGCAGATTCAATGGGCCGAATGGCCTCCTTCTGCACTGTGAAATCTATGTTATGTTAAAAACATAACAACGGATAGTCAATCTGGATTGTAAGAGGATCAGTCTTCCTTGACCATCCTGTTGAATTTTTTGACACGGTTAATGCAATATATTAGTTTATCCAGATCAGTTACAACATAATAGAACAATGAGTAAGGTCGGAGATTGTGGGGTCAGGGACAAGTAACAAAATGGATTGTTTCTAGATTATAAAGCAGAAATAGGGATAAAGGGTTGTAATTCAGGATGTCATTTTACCAAAAAACGGCATAGCGTCAGTCTTGGCAAGAAAAATGGAGTGAATCGGGGGGGAGGATTTCTTATGGAGTCTTACACTTTCTCCCCATGAGGATCATGCCACTCCACTGATTCACTGGCCCTGGGGAAACGCAATCACTGCAATCACTGGGGAGCTCCATTTAAACCCTTCCGCACCACTACCCAGCACTTGTTCCAGATCTATGAGAGGGAGGGGATGACAGCACAGAAACCTGAACCATGTTTCACTGAGGAAGCCCTGACCAGACTCCGGGACGATGTGTAGCAGAGGTGGACAATCCTGTACCTGCAATCTGGGATGCGTCCCACCAGCAGGGTTTCACCCCTGCCTGGGAGGGAATAGCTGCCTTGATGAGTGTCAGCAATCTCCAGAATAGGACGGAGCAGTAGTGCAGTGAGGAGATGAATGGCCTTCGGCCACTATTGGGACCACCCATGGCCCCAGGGATCTATGGGCAACAGCCTGCTTGCCTACCCCAAGGTCGTGATAAAAGGTTTTCTCGGCCCTGACTGGCTACAATGCCTCCGCATTGACTGGCAGCAGGTTTTCTGAATGAGCTCAGTGTGGTGAATTATATACCTAGTAATTCACACTGTGTTGTATTACATGTATTTTGTCCTCATGGGCTCTGTATACGAGCCGTTGCGCGGCTCTGCCCATAGGGGGAGATGAGGAGTTTGTACTGGGCTCCACCCTTGGCTCCGCCCATGGCTCCGCCCATGGCTCCTCCCACTAACTGGAAGTATGACGCACTGCAGTCGTAAGCCTGCTCTCAGTTCATCTTGTCGCAGGCAGGCTCTGTTGTAAGACTATTAAAACCACTGTTCACTTCCAATCACGTGTCTTGTGAATTGATGGTGACATCACTCAGGCAGCCTCAACATGGTATTAGCAAAGTACCCTGAAGTTTTCATGATCCACGGGGGCCATGGTGAAGATCCCCATGGACACTGGCGCATCTGAGATTTTTTCATGCTCGTCCAGTTTCTTCTGCGCTCCTAAGGTAGAAGCGGAGTTCGGTGAGCTCGAGCGCTTGGGATCATCCAACTGGTGAAGTTTGCGGATTGGGCAGTGCCTCTCTTCCCCGTAATGAAACCCGATGACACTCGAAAGGCAAAGAGGTGCAGGGCCCCTCCTCCTCCGTGCCTTTCCTTTTTGGACTTTGAGGGGGAAGAATGTTGTAGCTTACACGAGACCCATGGGGCTGCACCAATTATCTCCCCATGAGTCTTGTGGAGTATGAGCTTCCCACTGAAGCACAGAGCTCCCTCATCAGCAGGGGGGGGCGAACCAGAATAAAAAAACCCAGCCCGAGTGTGGGCTGGGCATGGGTAGTCTCGCCTGGGACTAGTGTAATGTATATAGTGAATAAATCTTTACTTCCTTACACTTCCTGACTGGCCGCTTCTGTGAACCTAACAACAATTGATATTCAATAAAATTCAACCCTTTGGTCCTCAATGCTACCTGAGTGTGGGGTTCTACTCAGTTCAGTTGTGTTTCCCTCAGTGAGAGGGTCTTCATTCCTTATGGGGCAGGGATGCAACCCTTTCCTGAGGTGCTCACTCTGCCTCTCGTGAGACCTCACCCAGGAACCTCATGTCAACCCCAGTGCTGACCCTCTCTGTTCACCTCCTCCCGCCCACCTTCCAGATCCCACTAAGGACGGGCACTCCCACAGTAGTGCTTTGGGTACAAGCCCAGCAAGGGGGACACAGGAAGCAATATCTGCACGCCAGCCTCCAGACCCTCCATAAAGCAAGGGGCACCCGGAAATGAATTGAAGGTGAACCCTACTAGTGACCCCTCCTCCTAACAATGGGTAACTGAACCCCAACCCTGGCCTCAAGTTGAATTTATCTGTCTGTATCCCTCGCGTCTTCTCCAGTGCACCCTGAGCAGTGAATACCCTGGACAAGGTGGCATGGTAGCATGGTAGTTAGCACGATTGCTTCACAGCTCCAGGGTCCCAGGTTCGATTCCCGGCTTGGTTCACTGTCTGTGTGGAGTCTGCACATCCTCCCCGTGTGTGCGTGGGTTTCCTCCGGGTGCCCCGGTTTCCTCCCACAGTCCAAAGATGTGTAGGTTAGGTGGATTGGCCATGATAAATTTCCCTTAGTGTTCAAAATTGCCCTTAGTGTTGGGTGGGGCTACTGGGTTACAGGGATAGGTTGGAGATGTGGCCTTGGGTGGGGTGCTCTTTCCAGGAGTCGGTGCAGACTCGATGGGCCGAATGGCCTCCTTCTGCACTGTAAATTCTATGATTCTATGAAATCATGACAGCCTGCGCGCTCACCTCTGATATTCCCCTTGGAGGTGAGGCTGCCAGATTCCTGCTTATGTGAACTTGTTGTAAACGGTGCTGTGTGACGTCACACAGGTGCCCAGTGAATATTCCGAGAGGGGTGAAGGTCTGGAGAGAGTGCTCGCCAATGACATGCTAATGTTTTAAAATGGGGTTCCTAATGAGAGAAGACCCCTGTGGGGTCTCTCCTTTCTCTCTCTCTCTCTCTCTCTCTCCAATCCACTTGGCAAGCTTTGAACCCTGTTTGCTGATGGTGATGTTGCTCCTGCTGCAGTCAGAGACACCTGCACTGTCTCCAGAAGAGCAGTCAAATCAGCCAACTACATCTTTAAATTGTACTGAGAAAGGAAATAGCCGAACCACCAAATTCACCTTGAAGCTGACCAATATCTTCCAGTCCTGTCGATGGAGCATCCCCACTGCGGGTTTCACAGTGGTGAGGGGTGCATTCAATGGGAAACCCCTTTGACAAAGGCGGGACCAGAAGACCCCGCCAGCAGCCAAAGGCAGGCAGCCTCCCGTCACCTCAAAACACATGGTGGGTGAAGCAGTAAACCCCAACCCAAGTCACCAAACTCCAAGGGCAGTGTCCCCTTTTATTTCTCTGACTCCAATTCAACTAATCTATCCTTTCCCACTCTGCAATCAGTGCATGTGAAATTTAAGTGTGTGCAAATGTCAGAGCGTGTTTTGTTATTTTATTTAGGTCCGGTTAAGTGTCAGAATGCTAACCTCTCTCTTTGTTAAACTCAAGAAAACCTGTCCGATTGGTTCATTTATGATCACAGCCCCTATAGTTAAATACTCAAATTAGCAGTATTGTTAGTATATCCTTTCCACAAAAAAAACTGTTACTGTCGAATGAGGAGTGGGAAAAGCCTTTTGACCGCTCCTCACCCGATTGTAGGAAAACCGATAGGGAATTCAGAAGTAACGGGCAGGATTCTTCAATAATGGGGCTATGTCCCCACGCCTGTGTCAAAACGCGGGCGTTTCACTCTGGACTCCCCCCCTCCCCCACCCCACCACCACCAGGGCGGCCATTCCTGATAGGCAAAACGTGGTTAGAACCACACTGTCGGGAACTGGGCCAGTTGTCCTCGCAATATCGCCGTGGGAGCCTCTGTCAATGGCCACTTACCCGCTCCGCGTAGACCGTGCCCAATTCGCGGCGATTCTCCGGGTACGAATTGCAATTTCGGCTCAGAGAATTCCCGCCCCATATCTTTAAGCAGAGAGCAGCGAGATGGTGGAACTCACTGCCACGAGGAACGGCATCAATGCATTTAAAGGTAAGTTAGACAAGCAAATGAGGGTGAAGGGTCGAGGGTCAGGCTGATCGAGATGGATGAGGAACAATGGGAGGCCATTCGAATGGAACATTAACGCTGGAATGGAGATAATGGCTTGTTCCTGCACTCTGCAATCCTGCATGTAATTCATTTGTGATTCTGCTCTGTTCAACTTATGGGGCTGATCTGCCTCATAGAAATAGATACGATACAATGTCACAATGTCACAAGCCACTATATCTCTGATATTGAAGCGGGGTAAAGACCCGGAGGTGTGCGGGTCCGACAGGCCAATCTCCCTGATTAATGTAGACGCCAAGCTCCTGGCAAAGGTACTGGCGGGTAGAATGGAGGACTGTGTACCGGAGGTGATTGGGGAGGATCAAACGGGGTTCGTGAAAGGTAGGCAGCTGGCGGCCAATCTGAGGAGATTGCTCAATGTGATAATGATGCCTCCGGCGGGTAGAGAGGTGGAGGTAGTGGTGGCTATGGACGCCGAGAAGGCCTTTGACCGGGTGGAGTGGGAATATCTATGGGAGGTGCTCGGACGGTTTGGGTTCGGGGAGGGATTGGTGGATTGGATCAAATTATTATATCAGGCCCCGAGGGCCAGCGTCAGGACCAACAGAGAAGTGTCGGAGTACTTTAGGTTGTACCGAGGGACCAGGCAGGGCTGCCCGCTCTCCCCGCTGCTGTTTGCGCTGGCCATAGAGCCGCTGGCGATTGCGCTGAGAGCCGCAGAGGGTTGGAAGGGGATGGTGAGGGGCGGGGTTGAACACAGGGTTTCTCTTTATGCAGATGACCTGCTCCTGTACGTGTCGGACCCAGTGGCCGGGATGGGAACTATACTGGGAATGCTGAGGGAGTTCGGCCAGTTCTCAGGATACAAATTAAATACGGTCAAGAGTGAAATGTTTGTGGTACAGGCAAGGGGCCAGGAGAACAGATTGAGAGGGCTACCGTTTAGGTTAGTTGAGGAAAATTTCCGGTATTTGGGAATCCAGGTGGCACGAGACTGGGGCAGGCTGCATAAGTTAAATTTGGCCAGGGTGGTGGAGCAAATGAAGGGAGAGTTTCGGAGATGGGATGCACTCCCGCTGTCGCTGGCAGGGAGGGTGCAGATTGTAAAGATGACAATCCTCCCTCGATTTTTGTTTATTTTTCAGTGCCTCCCGATCTTTATCCCACAGTCCTTCTTCAAAAGAGTTAACGGGCTGATCATGAGCTTTGTCTGGGCGGGAAAGTCTCCGCGGGTGAAGAAGGCGATGTTGGAGAGGAACCGCAGCGAGGGAGGGCTGGCTTTGCCGAGTCTGGTCAATTATTACTGGGCGGCCAACATCGCTATGATAAGGAAGTGGATGGGTACGGGGTCTATTTGGGAGCGGGTGGAGGCGGCTTCGTGCAGGGGCTCCAGTTTGGAAGCCCTGGTCACGGCTCCTCTACCGCTGCCGCCGGCCAAGTACACCACCAGCCCGGTAGTGGTGGCGACCCTGTGGATATGGGGCCAGTGGAGGAGGCATGTGGGGGAGATGGGGGCGTCTGTCTGGGCGCCAATCTGCGACAACCATCGGTTTGCCCCCGGCAGTATGGATGGGGGGTTCCGAGTATGGCGGCGAGCAGGGGCGGGAAGGGTGGGTGATATGTTCCTGGAAGGGAGCTTCGCGAGTTTGAGGAGCTTGGAGGAGAAATTTGGGTTGGTAAGGGGAAATGATTTTAGATACCTACAGCTGCGGGACTTTGTTCGTAGACAGGTCCCATCTTTCCCGCGCCTCCCGCCAATGGGGATCCTAGACAGAATAGTCTCTGGGAGGGATGAAGGGGAGGGTAGAGTCTCGGGTATTTATAAGGTGCTCATGAGGGAGGAAGGGTCCCAGACAGAGGAACTGAAACTTAAATGGGAGGAGGAGCTAGGCGGGGAAATGGAGGATGGGCTGTGGGCAGAGGCCCTGAGTAGGGTAAACTCAACCGCGACATGTGCTAGGCTCGGGCTGATCCAATTTAAGGTTGTTCACCGGGCCCATATGACGGTGGCTCGGATGAGCAAATTTTTCGGGATAGAGGACAAATGCGCTAGGTGCGCGGGAGGACCAGCGAACCATGTGCACATGTTTTGGGCATGCCCTGAGCTGAGGGGGTACTGGGAAGGATTTGCGGGGGTCATGTCCCAGGTGCTAAAAACAAGGGTGGTGATGAGTCCAGGGGTGGCAATTTTTGGGGTTTCGGAAGACCCGGGCGTCCAGGGGGAGAAAGCGGCCGATGTGCTGGCCTTTGCTTCCCTGATAGCCCGGCGACGAATATTATTGGCGTGGAGGGACTCAAAGCCCCCAAAGACTGAGTGGTGGCTTGCGGACATGTCAAGTTTCCTGGGGATGGAAAAAATTAAGTTCGCTTTGAGGGGATCTGTGCAGGGGTTCACCCGGAGGTGGCAACCATTTATTGACTTCTTTGCGGGAGAGTGAGCGTCAGCAGGGGGGTGGGGGGGGGGGGGGGGTAGAGTAGAGAAGGAGGGATAATATGGCGGGTAGGACGGGTGGGAGGGGAGCGGGCTTGTGCAATACGGTACGATGGAAGTATTGAAAGTACGTGGATGTTTGCACATTTTTGCCTTTTTTGCTTCCTTTCTGATGATGTCTGTAACTGTTTATAAAGCCAAAAACTACCTCAATAAAATTGTTTATTAAAAAAAAAGAAATAGATACGATAGTCTATGGGGAAGAATTGAGAATTCTGCGAATCTCTGATCCTTTTCCAACAAACGATCCCGCTTATGGTTAGACTCCATTTGATCTTTTGCACAACCTTTGACATTCTAATTCTTTTAAGTCCCTCAACCAGTGACTTTCACACTTTTTTAAAAACCATTCTGACTGAGTAAACGGCCACAGCAATTAAACTCAAATGACAAACCGCGGCAGCATATTTCATGCAGGGCCGAATCAACATACGGTAAAATAATTATGCAGTGTATGTTGAAGTTTAGGAGGATCTCAGGCATTAAATGGCTCCCATGCTGAATAAAGATAGAGCTGGCAGGAACTGTTCAATGTCTCATGACACCCTGAGCTCAAAGCAAGCATTATTTAAATATTTTAATACTGCGAAATATAATATTTTTATGGTGTCCGAACTTCCTCATCCTGCGCATTGGGCAGCATGTTGATAGTGCCAGTCTGCAGTCCGTTTCCTTTTACACATTTTAATGTTATTAATGTCAGCATAATTTAAGCTATTCTTTTGCAATATCAAAATGTGTAGAAGTTCAGGGATATTGTGTATTATTCATAACCAAAGACAAATGTGATGTTGCACCAGTCCACTTCTTACAATTCAAAGTTGGTTAATTTGAATTGAAGTCATGTTCTTGTGCAGTGATTTTACTGAAATTGCTTGATTTGAACTACTGGATAATTGAAATAAATCAAACGAAAAATGACTTTAAATTGACAGAAGTAGGCTGCTGTTCTGTGCAGTGAACCGTGAATGAACATATTTGTTTATGACGCGATGATTGCCTTTTCCCTGATTGACAATTAATATATTACCAAACCAGTGACTAAACACATCAAACCGAAAGCGCATTCGCATGACAGTAATTTTAAGTCTGTCGGTGGACTCGTTAGGAGATATGAATGATTAATACTTACTTCTGGAAGTGGAGTAATCAGTCAGTATTAAAACCAGTGTTTTTTAAATTAAGCAGATAATTCAATCTCTTGCTATCTTTTCAAAAGTATAAATAATTATTCAAACTGTTAGATCCCTGGGATGTCAGGGTATGGAATTCTGCGTCCCGCCAGCCCCGTTTTCTGGTGAGGGGTGGCTGCCGCCATCAGTGGGGTCCTCCGATATGGCAGCCGGCTAACGGGGTTTCCCACTGTGGCTATCCTACGCCTTTGGGAAATCTGCGGGTGTGGGTACGCTGCTGGAGAAGCAGAGGATCCCACCGACGGAGAATCCCGCAGCAAGTGTTTTGTGTTTAGAGTTATTGGGCTGGATTCTCCGAATTTGAGGCTGTGTCCGGAGGAAGTGTCTAGTTTTACGACGAAAAAATCAGCAAGGCCCGAGCACAAATCCTCCGACTGATGAGAGGCTATCAGCCCCGCCACGTAGAACACACGGCCTTCGTGGAATAAACGGGCGGAGAATTGCAGGGTGCATGGCCGCGCAGGCGCACGGCGACGATCTGCAGCAGTCTCCTGTACAACTTGGCGCTGGCCGTGTGTGGACCTAATCCGCCATATAGTACCCCCGGACACCCCATCGCCACCCCCACCAGCACCCCCAGCCCTTGCTGAAGCCGCTCTGGCCAGCAGCATGGCTCCCCCCAACTCCGACTGTGGTGGCGCTATACACAAGTCCGCAGCAGCCACGCCGGGTTCACGAAAACTGAGAGCACACACGTGTCCCGCCCGTCGGAAACTCGAACCGTTGGGGGCGGAGCATCAGGGAAGGGTCTTTTGGTCCAGTGAATTCTTTCAGATTTGCAAATGCTGTGATTTCTTTTAAATCTTGAATCTTAAATTTTGATGCTAATAAGTCCTTTTCTTCCTAGTCAGGCCTTCTGGATTTTAAAGTGGCATAAATCTTCCGCTGGGAATGAAATTTGGTCTTTTATTTACAGATGAAGATGCAAAATTCTACAATCATCTTATCACATAATCAGTTGCCTCTTTGCAGAGAAAAGTCATTAGATCCTCTGGATAAATGAAGTTCAGGTTGTACAATGTTTTTTTATTTGCTCATGGGAGGTGAGCATCAGTGTCAAGGCCGGAATTTGTTTGCGATCCCTAATTGCCATCACGAGGGTAGTGGTGAACAATCTTCTTGAACTGTTGCAGATTGTGTGGTATAGGTACACTCACAGTGCTGTTAGGAAGGGAGTTCCTGATTTTTGGCGCAATGATAGTGAAGGAATGCCAATATAGTTCCCACTCGGAATTGTGCGACTTGAAGGAAAACTAATGGTGTTCTCATGCCACTTTCAGATGATAGGGATCACAGGTTTGGAAGGTGCTGTCGAAGGAAGTTTGCCAGGTTGCTGCAGTGCATCTTGTAGAAGGTTTACACCGCTGACACAGTGCACCGATGGCGGAGGGAGTGACTGTTTCAAGTGACAAATAGGGTGCCGGTTAAATGGTCTGCTTTGTCCTAGGTGGTGTTGAGCCTCTTGAGTATTGTTGGTACTGCACTCATCCAGGCAAGTGGGGAGTATTCCATCACACTCCTGACTTGTGCCTTGCTGAATCAGGAGGTGAGTTACTCACTGCAGAATTCCTAGTCTCTGACCGTCTACAGTTATCTGCTTGCTGCACAAGGCACAGTTATGGGTGAAAAAAGAACATTCTGAAAGGTTATGAAATGAAAATCGCTTTTTGTCACGAGTAGGCTTCAAATGAAGTTACTGTGAAAAGTGCCTAGTCGCCACATTCCGGCGCCTGTTCGGGGAGGCTGTTACGGGAATCGAACCGTGCTGCTGGCCTGCCTTGGTCTGCTTTCAAAGCCAGTGATTTAGCCCTGTGCTAAACAGCAGCAGTTAAAGAGAAAAGTGAAGTTGCCAATTTGGATGTAAACGGTTAATCGGAATTCACTTTCACACTGAAGGATCTGTCTCATATTCCCAACAACTTTTGATTTTTATTCAGGTCTTCCAGGATTGGTAGTTTTTGTCTGAATAATCTATGTAAGTTCCAATTCATAAGAGGCCATACACATAAATTAAATAGAACTGGGTGTAATCAGGGGTCACAGTCTGAGGATACGGGGTAGACCATTTAGGACAGAGATGAGGAGAAATGTTTTCCCCCAAAGAGTGGTGAGCCTGTGGAATTCGTTACCACCGGACGTAGTTGAGGCCAAAACATTGTGGGCCGGATTCTCCATTATTGGGACTATGTCCCCACGCCGCTCGTCAAAACGGTAGAGTTTTACGCCAGAAACCCTGGCATGAAAGGACCATGAATTCCCAGCCCTGCAGGGAGCTAGCAGGGACCCGGAGTAGATCTCACAACTTTTCCTGCAAACACAGGCCCCCGCACTTCCGGGTCAGAGGCCGCGCATGCGCACGGGGTTGGCCTCCAGCGGCCGCGCTGTGCTCCATGGCGGACTCGGACTGCGGAGCAAGATCTAAAGAAGAAACCTCCCCCAATCGGCCGCGCGCCCGACCCTCAACGCCCGCACAAGCATTTACCGGCCGCCTATAAAGCCCCCCGCCCACCCGCCAATCAGCCCACACACGACCAGCGCGGCAGCGGACTGAGTCCGCAGTCGCCACGCCGAGTATCCCGACCGGCTGGAGTACATTAGCTCCATGCCATCGGGACTTTGGCCGGTCGGGGCCAGAGAATGGCTGAGCGGGCCTCTGGCAATGGCTCCAGGTGGGTCCCGGGCAGCGTGGAGTACTTCCCGAGTACGCCGCTTTTCGGGGCCCACAGATTCAGGGAATCGGCGCCGGTCCCGATTCCTTGCCGGAAAATAGATTCTCCACCCCTGTATGTTTTCAAGAGGCAGTGAGATATAGCACTTAGGGAGAAGGGGATCAAAGGATATGGGGGGAATAGCTGGATTAGTGGAGCAGGCTCGAAGGGCTGAATGGCCTCACCCTGCTCCTATTTTCTATGTAATAAAAGGTGAAGTGTACACTGTCCAATTGTCAATCTAAAACCAAGGCCCAGACAACAAATAGCAGCAATGCACTAGCCCACAACATGTGTAATAACTGTTTCAGCTCCACAAACAACATTAAGGGACAAGGGGCGGGATTCTCCCCTACCCGGCAGGGCTGGGTCCCGGCTGGATGGAGTGGCATGAACCACTCTGGCGTCGGGCCGCCTCAAAGGTGCGGAAGTCTTCGCACCTTTAGGGGCCAAGCCCTAAACTTGAGGGGCTAGGCCCGCGCCGGAGTGGTTGGCGCCACGTCGGGCGGCGGGAACGGCCTTTGGCGCCACGCCAGCCGGGGCCGAAGGGACTTCACGGCCGGCGGAAGTCCACGCATGCACCGGAGTGTCAGCGGCTGCTGACGTCATCCCCTCGCATGCGCAGAGGAGGCGGTCACTTCGGCGTCCGCCATCGTGAAGACTATGGCGAACACGGAAGGAAACGGGTGTCCCTATGGCACAGGCCCGCCCACCGATCGGTGGGCTCTGATCGTGGGCCAGGCCACCGCGGGGGCACCGCCCGTGGCCAGATCGCCCCCCCCCCCCCCCCCTCCAGGACCCTGGAGCCCGCCCACGCCGCCTGGTCCCGCCGGTAAGGTAGGTAGTTTGATTCACGCCGGTGGGACCGGCATGACAGCGGCTGGACTTCAGCCCATCACGGGCCGGGGAATAGCCAGGTGGGGGGCCCGCCGACAGGCGCGGCGCGATTCCTGCCCCCACCGAATCTCTGGTGCCTGCGACTTCGGGAACCGGCGGGAGCGGGATTCACGCCGGCCCCCGGCGATGCTCCGACCCGGCGTGGGGTCGGAGAATCCCGCCCAAGGTCCGGAACAATGTGAACTTTGAGGAAAAGTAAGCTGTTCCTTAAATGATACACTGAAATTCAGCTCGATGCAAAAACATGTACAATCCTCCAAGCAGACGCCGAGGTTTGGTGAAATAATATTGATTGTGAGGAATGTTCCTGCCAAATACTGGAAGCAAGACAAGGAATTGTAGAAAATATTAATTATCGGAAAGTGTTTGATGGAATCTAGCAGTGAGGCATCTTCGGAACCACAAAGTCTCATCATTTTTCAACAAAATTTAGTTTCAGAATTCCTGTGCCGAATGTGTAGTTTGGCTCCACATTGGGCACCATTGTTTATAGGCGGCACAGTGGTTAGCACTGCTGGCTCACAGCGCAAGGGACCCCGGTTCAATTCCAGCCTTGGGTGATTATCTCTGGGGAGTTTGCACATTCTCCTCGTGTCTGTGTGGGTTTCCTCTGGGTGCTCCGGTTTCCTTCCACAGTCCAAAGATGTGCCAGCTAGGTTGTTTGGCCATGCTAAATTGCCCCTCAGTGTCCAAAGGTTGTGCAGGTCAACTGGGGTCACAGGGATGTGGGGAAAGGGCAGGAAAGTGGCCCTAGGTGGGGTGCTGTTACGTAGGCTTGGTGCACACTCGACGGGCTGAATGGCCTCCTTCTGCACTGTAAGGACTCTACCTATGGCTAAGTGGTGTACCGAGAAGCTGTTTCTCAATGATCGGAAGTGATTGTAGAACAGTGGTTAGCACAGTTGCTTCACAGCTCCAGGGTCCCAGGTTCGATTCCCGGCTTGGGTCACCGTCTGTACGGAGTTTGCACATTCTCCCCGTGTCTGTGTGGATTTCCTTCCGGATGCTCCGGTTTCCTCCCACAGTCTAAAGATATGCGCGTTGGGTATATTGGCCATGATAAATTACCCTTAGTGTCCAAAAAAGTTTAGATGGGGTAACTGGTTACGGGGAGGAGGATGGAGGCATGGGCTTAAGTAGGGTGCTCTTTCCAAGAGCCGGTGCAGTCCTGATGGGCTGAATGGTCTCCTCCTGCACTATAAGTTCTATGATTCTGCGATGTTCTCCACTACCAATAAGGAAGCACTACCAAATTATAATGTTGTATAAATGGAACTTGACTGATGAACTTACGTTTCACTAATGGTGCCTTGGCACAGAGTCCTAGTCGTAAGAGTGTAACAAAGTGTCAAACAATAAAAGAATATTTCAGCCCTCTGTTTTTCCCCACAGGCCATGTACAATTTTCAGTGTAATCGATTCTGTAAAATGTACTTACGTCCTTCTTTCAGGTGGATAAGTGACCATAATTAAAAGCTGCAAGAGGCTTAGCCCATAACCAGGATTATTGAATAAAATCTTCTTCACATTAGTCTGACCTTAGAATCTTTATCATTCAGCCCTGACTGGCTGAAACCACGTGGGTGGTATTTTAAACTTTCATCACTTGGTAAAAAAGAGTAATAGTGCGTTTCCAGCCTGTCCCCCCCCCCCCCCCCCCCCTCCCCCCGCCCCAGCCCCTTCATCGTCCCATTGCAATGGCCACCTTTCCCCCA
Organism: Scyliorhinus canicula; assembly: GCF_902713615.1. Classification (NCBI taxonomy): domain Eukaryota; kingdom Metazoa; phylum Chordata; class Chondrichthyes; order Carcharhiniformes; family Scyliorhinidae; genus Scyliorhinus; species Scyliorhinus canicula. Next base: position 25,483,679 of record NC_052149.1, read on the forward strand.
CAACCCCTGTTTTTCTTTTCCAATGAGGAAAAAGATAATCAGGTCGGGTGTAAGCAGGTTGCTGAACCGCTGTCACGTATTTTTCGCAAAACGATTAAGAGTGCAGATTACACCCCACTTCCCCACCCCTTGGTATTTCCGAGATCGTCTCAGCTTGATTTTAAGCCTCTGCAGCTGATGCGATGGTGTGCACGGAGGGGTTAACATTGCTGCCATGTGTTGCTCATCAACTTTGTGCCACGTGCTATTTTAGGAGATGCAATTTTACCTGCCAGCGAGCCCCTTGCCCCAAACTGGGGAGGGAGGCCTCATTGAGATCCAAAAGTGCAGTCCGGATGATATTACTCACCCTGATGCTATTTTAACCATGTATCACAAAGTGATCACCTGGTAGCAAAAACGAGAAGGCATATCATCATAGATCATAGAATTTACAGATCATAGAATTTACAGTGCAGAAGGAGGCCATTCGGCCCATCAAGTCAGCACCGGCTCTTGGAAAGAGCACCCTACCCAAGGTCAACACCTCCACCCTATCCCCATAACCCAGCAACCCCACCCTACACTAAGGGCAATTTTGGACACGAAGGGCAATTTATCATGGCCAATCCACCTAACCTGCACATCTTTGGACTGTGGGAGGAAACCGGAGCACCCGGAGGAAACCCACGCACACACGGGGAGGATGTGCAGACTCCGCACAGACAGTGACCCAAGCCGGAATCGAACCTGGGACCCTGGAGCTGTGAAGCGATTGTGCTATCCACAATGCTACCGTGCTGCCCCTTGGTGCCTTCATCTGAATTTCCCATAAATTAGGAGAGGGGAATGTGCAACCAGACCTGGGTGTCCTCATACACCAGTCGCTGAAGGTAAGCATGCAGCTGCAGTAGGTGTCAAATGGTATGTTAGCCTTCATAGTGAGAGAATTTGAGTATAGGATCAGGGATGTATTGCTGCAATTCTGGCCTTGGTGAGGCCACATCTAGAATACTGTGTGCAGTTTTGGTCTCCTTATTTGAGGAAGGATGTTCTAGCTCTAGAGGGAGTGCAAGTACGTGGAGAGTATTCCAGCACACTACCGACTTGTTCCTTGCAGATGGAAACCTAGGGCTTCCCACGCCCAAAGCTTCCCTCTCCCAGGTGATTATCTCTGGAATCCCATCCATTAAGATTTACGTTTTTGCAGGGCTCATGCCCAAGTGTGAACTTAAGTCACATCTGCCCACTCCCACCTTCAACACCACATCATTAATGCTGGTTTACGAGTCAGGCTTAACATATTAAACTGGGGCCTGGGTGTAATGACCTCCAATTAGCATTATTGGTTGGCCAATTGGAGTATGAGCTCCCTCAATGATAGCTCATTGAGGGGGCCCATATAAGCACCTGTGTAGGCTTTGTGAGCAGTCTTAAGTTGACTGGAAAGCTAGCAGCACTTTTTGGAGCTGCTCTTGCATCTAGTTATTGGCAATAAATATTGGTGTGGTGACGAGACTCCTGCCTCCTGTGGATTAATACACTGGGAATTAAAGTGAGCTGGGTTGAGCCTGGCACACACCCTGGTGGATCCATCCTTATCCCTTCCCTCCAGTTAAAATGAGACAATAATGTCTCATAAATGTTACAATATGTCTATATTAATCCTTATTGAATTAAATCAAATTGTTAACCAGATATAATTCAAGGTCTTGCGAAATTGTTTCAGCAATATGTTATTTTATAACAAGCTGAAGCAAAAGGATTGCTTCTAATCTCACTTGAGGCTTCCTGATTTTTTTAGTTGTGTGGCTTTGGTTCAAAAACGGCAAGTGACTGACAATTGGGACCTCGTTTCCACCAGGGTGTGGGAGACTTCCATTACACGGATGGATTGGTGTAAGGGTTATTCTCATCAGAGGAGAGGAGGGTGAGAGGATATTTGATAGGGGTGTTCAAAATCATGAGAGACGCAGAGTAGCCAGAGAAGGTTGAGAACTAACAATAGAAATTTAAAGTGCTCGGCAATGGGACCAAAGGCAAATATGAGAAAAGTGCGTTTAACCCGAGTGGTCAGGGTCTGGAGCGCGCTGCCTGAAAGGGTGGTGGAAACCGATTCAGTGGTGGCTTTCAAAAAAGGAATTGGAACCGCAGGGTGCGAGGCTAGCTCTGCAGAGAGCTGATGTGAGCTCAGCAGACTGAATGGCCTCCTCCTGTATTGCCAGCTGTCTGTGATTCTATGACGCCATGCAACACATTAGAGTTGTGCCCGGCTAAACATTAATGTCAGCACCAGATCACAGGAATCAGTGAGAGGGAATCAACAGTTTAAGGATCCTTATCGCTTGGTCGAAGGAAGAAAGTGTACAGAGGGCATGGCAATGCTTGCATGACAATAACTTACCTCCATTGCATTGCAAATGGAGATAACCTGGCAGGTGAGAAAGTGACAGGTTAGATTGTTTCACAAGTTGTGACAGTCACCGTTGATATAATTTGGCACATGAGCTGAATCAGAGTGCATACAAATGGAAACAGCAGCCTTGAACATAGGGACAGGAGTGAACCATTCCACCCCTGGAACATGATTCAGCACTCAATGAGATCACAAACGATTTTCGCCTTAATTCCATCTATCTGCCTTGTTTCTGCAAACTCTCAATAACCGAGCCGAATAAAATATCATCAATCTCATTACGGATATTTTCAATTGGCCTCTGCGGTGAACAGCTTTCTGAGAGAGAGAGAGCTCCAGATTTTGCGCCACCCTCAAAAACTCCCTGACATAGTTGCCAGCGTAACTGAGAACATTTTGCTAAACTGCTTCGAGTCTTGGACATAATTTTCTTAATGCTTAATCCTATTATCGTCATATTCTTCTTTATTCTTTAAAAAAAAAGAAGTCTGTTACATCAAAGGCTCATAAAAGTCGCTCTTGGAAGATTGAGATGTGGGTAGTGGGGGGGCGGGTTGGGGGTGGGGGTTGTAATTTCTTCACCTCGTTACATACACTAAATCTGTTCATGCATTTATAACAACACATGTGTTTAGATTTTGCTACACCTAAGTGCACAGAGGGAATCTTGGCTCTTGATAGTAAATAAGGGAATATTTCTAGATAACACTATAAATAGCAAATTCGATAATGACCTTTGCAATTTTTTCGTGGCTTATATTTAGTCCAGCTGTTCAGGAAATAAATGGCTGCATGCTAGAGTTAGTAAGCCAATGAGCGATCGAAGAACGGAATTCTCTTCAGAATAGATTGCGATCATTGAATGGTTTGATAAACTCTTCGAAGACTATTGTTGCAACTATTCCACTCCACCGATTTTGTCTCCTGATTTTGCAAACCTTCGGTCGTGGTGATGCAATTAACTTCCTTCTAAACAATGCCTGAATTTTTTTTTAAAAAGCTCTTTCATTCAGCCTGTTAAGTTAGTACTATTAATTATAGCAATAGCTCACTCCATTTGCCGAACTGCTTGATAGGAAGAAAAGCCATTTAGGCGGTCCACCTGCAGTGCCAACTCGGAGTTCTGCATCATTGCTCTGCTTTCCTATCTGTATTTATTCAGGCTGCTTGCAGAGTGAAACCTCTCCCAGGCTTGCAGAGAGCTGCCTGCCCTCTCCATACCACCGCTACTGGTGAACATACAAAATAGGAGCAGAAAAGCTCGCCATTCGGCCCCTCGCGCCTGTTCTACAAATGTGCCAAATGTCATTCCCTATTGGGCGAGCTCCCATCTGCTTAATAGGGGAATCCACCCTCCCCACCAGGTTCGGGAATAGTAGGTGAAGCCGCCCCATTAACAGTTCCGCTGAGGTGATTCCTGTTGTTTTGTGAGGAGTATCAGGCCTCAATGGATGCTGCAAGTTCTTTCTTCATACCAGTTTTAAAAGTCTGCACCGTTCGTTCCTCCAGCCCATTTGACGATGAGTGATAAGGTGCTGTTCTGATGTGTCTGATGACATTGGATAGCATGAGGGTATGGAACTCACCACTGGTGAATGCAGTTCCATTATCGGACACCAGGGGCGGGATTCTCCAACCCTCCGATGGGTCGGAGAATCGCCGGGGGGCGGTGTGAATCCCGTCCTGCCGCTCCGACGCCGGCTGCCGAATTCTCCGCGCCGGTTTTTGGTGACGGCGGGTATCATGTCGCGCCCGTCGGGGGCCTTTGGCTGTGCCCCCCGGTGATTCTCCGGGCCCCAATGGGCCGAGCGGATGCCCGTTTTTGGCCGGTCCTGTCGGCGTGAAATACACAGGGTCCATACTGGCGGGACCTGGCTCTGAGGGCGGCCTGCGGAGTCCCCCAGTGGGGGGAGGCTCCCACGGTGGCCTGGCCCGCGATCGGGGCCCACCAATCTGCGGGCGGGCCTGTGCTGTGGGGGCATTCTTTCCCTCTGCGCCGGCCTCTGTAAAGCTCCGTCATGGCTGGCACGGAGAAGAAACCCCCTGTGCATGCTCAACGATCAACACGCCAGTGGTTCTGCACATGAACCAGAACACGCTGGCGCTCCTGCGCATGCGCCAACTCGAGCCGGCCGGCGGAGGCCATTCGGCACCGGTTGGCACGGCGCCATCCACTCCAGCGCCGGCCTAGCGGAGGTGCGGAAGATTCCGCAACTTCTGGGTGGCCCGACGCCGGAGCGGTTCACGTCGCTCTTTGGCGCCGGTACGGCCCGCCCGCCGGTTGGGGGACAATCCCGGCCCAAGACTTCTGTTATTCCATGTATGTAAAAGCTTTGTCGCAATTTCTCCATTGTTGCATGGAAGGTCATGGAGCTCATGACTAATCATTTGGAGTGTGCATCCACCAGGATCAAAAACATGGAACCCATAAAAGGTCCAGCAAAGCCGATGTGAACTCACAGTCAGGGCCTGCATGGCCACACCCATAGATGTAGGGAGGCTGAAGGAGTGAGCTTTTGATTCTCCTGGCAAAGGTCGCACATTCTCACCAGTTCGGCGACATCTGAGTCAGGCCACCAGGTGTAACTCCTAGTCAGCATTTTCATTTTTGATACCCCAGGGTGATCGTTTTGTAGTTCCCTGAGTACCGGGCACTGCTCTGGGAAAAGGGCAGCTACTCGGGATCCTCCAAAAAATAATACCGTCCCCAACACTGAGTTCATATTCCTTGGTCAGATAAGCCTTTATTTCCTCTGAGGGTTGTCCTCGGACTCTACCACCCAGGATCATGTGCGTCTTGGGTCTGCACATGCGCGGTGCCTTCCTTCTCCGCGCCGGCTCGACGCAACAGGGCAGAGGGCTAGAGGGGCCGGCGCGAAGCAATAGAGACCCCAGCCCGAGAGACCGGTGAGCGGAGAATCAGCTCCATTGGCGCCGGCGCAGTCTACGCGGTACTGGTCGGAGGCCACTGCCGCAAAAAAAATCCGAGTCCCGCTGGCGCCGTCCAAGTGTGGTCTTACCCGGTGGGACCTCGGTGTGCATCCATCCGGGGGCGGCCTGGTTGGGGGGGGGGGGGGAAATGTTGTCCGACCCGGGGGGGGTGGGTTGGGGGTGCCTCCGCTGTGGCCTGGCCTGCGATTGGGGCCGACCAATCGGCGGGCCGGCCTCTCGGGCTGGGAGTCTCTATTGCTCCGCGCCGGCCCCTCTAGCCCTCCGCCCTGTTGCGTTGGGGCCGGCGCGGAGAAGGAAGGCACCGCGCATGTGCGCATTTGCGCCGGTCTCAGCGTGTATGCGCAGACTCACGGCGCCCATTTGAGGCCAGTATCGGCAGCTGGAGCGGCGTGGGTCATTCCAGTGCCATGCTGGGCCCCTGTTGGGCTCGAAATAGCTGCTCCTGGGGCCTGTTAACACCTTCGTAAACACGACGGAGTGTGGCAACCAGGGGATTTTCACAGTAACTTTATTGCAGTGTCAATGTAAGCCTACTTGTGACAATAATAAAGATTATTATCATTTTATTGTGCCAGGCCTTAATTTATCTTTCAAACACTGGCAAAGGAGCCGGGCTTGTGGGAAATGGGAGGCGACTCAAGGCATCGGCGTTAGCTGTCTGCGTTCCTGGGTGGTGCTCGTAAAGATAAGCTGCAAGTAACAGAGCCCAATGCTGTATCTGGGCAAGGCAATAGGGGGAATTGTCTTTTCTTGTTTAAAAAGACCCAATAAGGACTTGTGGTCAGTTACTATTGTGAAACGCCTGCTGCAGACGTGCTGGTGACATTTTTTACACCATACACAACTACCAAGCCCTCCTTCTCAATTTGATAACAGCTCTGCTTGTCATCCAAAGAAGTCCTGGATGTATGTGATAGGCCTTTCCCTTCCGTCTTTCGGAAAACTGATTAGATGGTACATCAGCAGACTAATGGGCCGCACGGTTGCACAGTGGTTAGCAGTTGCAACACAGCGCCAGGGTCCCGGGTTGTGCGGAATCTGTACATTCTCCCCGGGAATCTGCGTGGGTTTCCTCCGGGTGCTCCTGTTTCCTCTAACAAGTTCCGAAAGACGTGCTTGTTAGGTGAATTGGGTATTCTGAATTCTCCCTCCGTGTACCCGAACAGGCGCCGGAGTGTGGCGACTAGAGGCTATTTACAGTAACTTCATTGCAGTGTTCATGTAAGCCTACTTGTGACACTAATAAAGATTATAGATTATTATAGTAAAAAGGAAGCTAAAAAAACCAGGAAATTTCTTTACGGCTCATCTTTGGTAACATGAATGGAACAGTTATGCTGCTCTGTTATAACTTCAGAAACAGGAAACCAGGCTGCTGTATACTGTGGCTTTTAACCAGCATTTAAGGAGTGCTGAGTTTATAAAGGGAAAATTCTGACCTGAGCATTGTCAGGAAACTGCAATAATCGACTAATGATCTCACAAAATCTACATGTAAAATTAAATGAAGAGCGTACACAGGAAAGACATTAAAACTGTTTGTATTTCACAAAGGACTGTACATTTTTATACACTTACACAATGGAAGATATTGGCCGCTGACTGCTATTTAATTGCTGGACTCGTGATAAGCAATGATTTTGTCATCAAGATTACAATTGTGCCTTGTTCCCTTCAGAACAGACAAGTGATACAACTGTACATGCAGTCCAAACGTGAAGAATTACAGGCAACATTTAAGTGTTACTCCGAGTTGAACATTAAAGGTGTCAATTAACTGTCACTGGGTCCCCAGACTGTACTACGTGTTCACCAGCCAGTGCATAGCCAGAAGTCTCTGGTTTTAGATGTTAGTCCCGATGGATTCAGATAGATGACATGATATACTGAGGATGCACTGCAGGTTGTAATGGTGTATGAAATCTGTTCTATTAGATTATAAATCAAAGCAGGGACACTGGCCAACAGTGGGCTTATTACAGGCCATAAATGTGCACAACATTATCAAAACAGTTTGTCCTTCCTGTCACTAATGTGTGAGGGACCTTCTCCCTCTTTTTACCAGGGGTAAAGAATCCTAAAACAAGTCGAGCGCGCAATGACACACTTGAATGAATCTGATGACGTAGCAGACTGGAATATGAAGCTGAAATTGCTTTACCCGGTCAGTCGAATTCCAGGACTGTTATTGCTGGTCAGATCAGATTGTTAGATCGTGGACTATATGATGTCTTTTATCAAAGGGTGAAGATGGAGGGACGAGCTACAATGTAGGAAATGCCGAAGTTGTGCCCAACGCCACACTCTGGTGCTTATCTCCTTTGATAGAAATAATACATCGCAGAGAAAATGTTCTTTGTTAATTTACTATCCTGTGTTGATTTTCTGTTGCATTTTTGCGATCGTTTATTTTTAAACACAAATTAGTTTGCACCTACACATGCTCAATACACACTCTGATTACACCACTGTCCTATTGACCATAAGACCATAAGATATAGGAGCAAAATGAGGCCACTTGGCCCATCAAGTGTGCTCCTCCATTCAATCATGGCTGATATGTTTCTCATTCCCATTCTCTTGCCGTCTCCCCATAACCCCTGATCCCCTTATTAATCACGAACCCATCTATCTCTGTCTCAAAGACATTCAGTGACTTGGCCTCCACATTCTTCTGCGGCAATGAGTTCCACAGATTCACCACCCTCTGGTTGAAGAAATTCCTCCTCATCTCAGTTTTAAAAGATCATCCCTTCAGTCTAAGGCTGTGCTATTTGTGGAAACATCCTCTCCACATCCACTCTATCCAGGCCTCTCAGTATCCTGTAAGTTTCAATAATATCCGCCTTCATCCTTCTAAACTCCAATGAGTACAGATGCAGAGCCCTCAACCGCTCCTCATATGACAGGTTATTCACTCCAGGCATCATTCCTGTGAACCTCCTCTGGAGTCTTTCCAAGGCCAGAACAAGTTTCCTTAAATACTGGGCCCAAAACTGCTCACAATATTCCAAATGGGGTCTGACCAGAGCCTTCTACAGCCTCAGAAGTACATCCCTGGTCTTGTATTTTAGCCCTCTCGACATGAAAGCTAACATTGCATTTGCCTTCCGAACTGCCGACTGAACCTACACGTTAACCTGAAGATACATAGATACATAGAACATACAGTGCAGAAGGAGGCCATTCGGCCCATCGATTCTGCACCGACCCACTTAAACCCTCAGTTCCATCCTATCCTCATAACCCAATAACCCCTCCTACATGTTTTTGATACTAAGGGCAATTTAGCATCGCCAAACCACCTAACCTGCACTTCTTTGGACTGTGGGAGGAAACCGGAGCACCCGGAGGAAACCCACGCAGACACGAGGAGAACGCACAGACTCCGCACAGACAGTGACCCAGCAGGGAATTGAACCTGGGACCCTGGTGCTGTGAAGCCACAATGCTATCCACTGTGCTACCGTGCTGCCCTATCACTTCATTATTTTGTGATGATGTGATTGACCTTCGTTCTGTTCTGGCCCTGCACCAGGGTTTGTTTTGGATGCACTCATAACTTCCCCTTGTAGCTGAGGTTTCTGTGGACTTTTTTTTGTAGTAATGAGCCTTTGAGAGTTTCTGCAGTGCATGTTGTAGATGGTACACACGGCTGCTATTGTGCATCATTGGTGGAGGGAGTGAATGTTTGTGGAAGGGGTGCCAATCAAGCGGGGCTGCTTTATCCTGGATTGTGTCAAGCTTCTTGCATATTCTTGGAGCTGCATTCATCCAGGTAAGTGGAGAGTATTCCACACACTCCTGACTTGTGCCTTGTAGTTGGCGGACAGGATTTGGGGAGTCAGGAGGTGAGTTACTCGCCGCAGGATTCCTAGCCTCTGACCTACTCTTGTAGCCATAGTATTTATATGGCTATCCCAGTTCCGTTTCTAGTCAGTGATAACCCCCATGATTAACATCATGGGGGATTCAGTAATGATAGTACCATTGAATATCCAGGGGCAATAGATATGATCATTGCCTGGCAATTGTGTGGAGCGAATGTTACTTGCCCCTCAAACCTGGATATTGTTCTGGTCTTGCCACATTTGCAAGTGGACAGCTTCAGTGTCTGAGGAGTCGTGAATGGTGCTGAACATTGTGCAGTCATCAGCGAGCAACCCCACGTCTTACCTCATGTTGGAAGGAAGGTGATTGATGAAGCAGTTGAAGGTGGTTGGGCCTAGGACACTACCCTGAGGAACTCCTGCAGTGGTGTCCCGGGACTGAGATGACTGACCCCAACAACCACAGCCATCTTTCTTTGTGGTAGGTATGACTCCAACTAGCGGAGAGTCATCCCCCAGATTCCCATTCACTCCACTTTTGCTGGGGCTCTTTGATGCCGTAATGCATTCTTTCTTGGTTCTGCGTGGGTGCAGTTGGGCTTGATATCTGCAAGAGATGGCTGGATTGGGTGGCTGATGCCTGTGGTGCTGCTGGAGCCAAGGGGGCTGTGGGTGTGTGTGTGTTATCTGGCTGGGATTAGTGCAACGTGGGATGATGTACACCATCCTGTCGTATTTTTATGGAATAATCCTGCTCTTCGCTTGGTGTCTGGTGGGGTCGCAGGAGTATTCGGTTTTGTCCAGTGATTGTACCCAGCGAATTGTGATGTCCTATTTCATTTTGTGCCCACTTATTTTGAGCCTTTTATTTTGCCATCAACTATTTCTAAATTGTAAAATTTCAACAAATATATTTCAAAGAAAAGACAGAGTTAGAAAGTTAAAATGACATATTTTTATTTTATTTTTGTTTAAATCTCCAACCATAATTTAAACCAGACCCAATACAATACCATCAATAATAACAGAAAATTATGGAGAAGCTCAGGAGGTCTGGCAGCATCTGTGGAGAGAAAGAGAGACAGATTTAACATTTCAAGTCCATGTGGCAGACCCTGTAATCGCTTACAAACGTCATTTTCAGCGTGTAAGATTTCAGAGTTTTGAGGTATAAAACTCTTTAACTAAAACCTCTAAGACCTGAATTTTTAATTCTGAACACTCGGGTCCTCAGTTGTGCTTGACCTACAAGGTACGAATAACTGGTATGTATGAATCAAGTAGAATTTATTCAGCAGGATTTGTGATATACTTAACACAAAGCACTGACGACAACATTGAAATTTCTCATCTCACAAGATCCCAGGAGTATTCGAGCATTGTCAGCATAGTGTCTTCCTCTTCTCTTTGAAGTGATGTTGAAATGTGTCCAAAAGAGTCACAGGTAGGATTCTCTAGTCCCGCGGCAGAGTGTCCACGCCGTCGTAAACAGTGTCGCATTTTACGACAGCGTGAACAGGCCGAGGCGAGGACTAATTCTGGCCCCTACAGGGGGCTAGTATGGCACTGGAGCGGTTCATGGCACTGGAGTGGTTCATGACACATAGGAAAGGAGGCCCCCAGCCAGAGTGTCCGGCCCACCGATCGGTGGGCACCGATTGCAGGCCAGGCCACATCTAAGGCCCCCCCTCCCCCCCCACAGGCTGCCCCAGGACCCTTCAACGCCGAGTTCCCGCCGGCTGAGACCAGGTGTGAACGGCGCCAGCAGGACTGGGCGTTTTTACGACGGCCGCTTGGCCCATCCCGGGCCGAGAATCAGCCAGCCGACTGCGTAGAGCGGCCCCCGACCGGCGCCGCGCCAACCACACTGGTGCCAATGGCGCCGATTCTCCGGTCTGTGGAGAATCGTGTGCCGGTGTCGGGGCGGGGTGGCACGATTTGCACCAGTCGCGGGGATTCTCCGGCCCGGCCCCGGGCTGAGAGAATCCCGCCCTATATTGCTGAAACTGTTCAGTGCAGTTGGCCGGACAGCTGGTTTGCAATGCAGGGCGAGGTCAGTAGCGCGGTTTCTATTCCCGTAATTGCTGAGGTTATTCATGAAGGCCCCACTTCTCAACCTTGCCCCTCGCCTGAGATGTGGTAGCCCTCAGGTTAAATCAACACATGTCAGCTCTCTCTCTCAAAGGAGAAAGCAGCCTCTGGCCATCTGGGACTGCGGCAGCTTTACTTTTACCGGGTAACTCTGTGCCAATAAGGACTATGGGCGGGATTCTCTGTCGGGGGGAATCCTCTGCCTCGCCCACAGCACACTCACACTCGCGGAGCTCCTGGCGACGTGGGGTTGGCCACAATGGGAAACCCCATTGGCCAGCTGCTGGCCAGGTGCCAGGAAACGGGTCTGGCGGGACGCAGAATCCCGCCTTATGTATTTCCAACTTGTATTCCTTTTCGCTTATTTGGAAATAATTCAAATCCACCCATTCCATTGACTTAGGATGCAAGTCATCTCATGTCACCCCACCTCTGTAACTAGAACGATATAAAGTAAAGACAAGTGTTCGACCTTTGTTTCTTTGGATCTCTCAGAATTTACATTCTATTGCAAACAAGTCATTAAGTTCCTTCAGATACAGAACAGTTACAAACAATGTCACATTCTCTTGTCAATAACACTTGATACCATAATGTTATAATAACCTGCCCAGATCCAAGAGGCTGGGGACAATTGGTTACCCCATGTTGTTTGGGAATATGAACTCCCCCAATAAAGGGGCTGAGATCGTTGGCTTTGCATAAATAGAGCTGGCCAGTGTGGTACTGGCTAGAGGGGACCAGTAGTGAACTATTGGTGCTGTGTATATGTTGTAAATAAAGTTACTTTCTGTTTGACTCCACAAACTCATGCTGGATTCTTCGTGGCCCTCACAAAACATAATATCAGAAAAGAGTTTTCCTCTGATACAGATACCCTGCCTTACAAATATAGCTAATTAATTAAATCAATACATGGTGTGTTTAGGCATAAGGTGCCATCCCAAGTCCAAACTGTTGAACTCAACCCTTTTAACTATTCCTTCAAGTAGAGCTGCTGAACACAGATCTACAACTCAAGTCATAAAACAATTAAATGTCTGTTTCTCACAAGCAACAGCCTTCCTGTCAAGAATTCCAACTGCCTTGACTATCCATTGTCTCACGAACGGAAATTCAAATTAAACCATTGAAAAAGTGGTTAAGGAGTAAAATCCATAGATGTTACAGGCCCTAAACATTACTCAGATTGTCAAAATCTTGCAAGTGTTACTTTCAGAATGGTTGCTTGGCAGCACAAAGACATTTAACGCACTGTTCAATGGGGGCTGAGATTGGAATGGACAAGTCCTAACTTTTTGTGTCGAGTTTAGTCTGCATTGTCAGCACAGGAATTTGACATCATGCAATGAATTCCAAGGTGAGCCAGGCAGCAGGCAGCATTGGGACATTTTTGAAAGATTGTTCAATATCGGACAGCATATATATCTACTAGTTGATGTCTGATTTCCCCATAAATAATAGTGAGTGCTATTAGCTTCATCATTATTTTTATCGGAAAATCTGGCCCAATGTTTTCATTCCACTTTACACACGGATAAGGAGCTTTAATTTTGTGGGGCTTCAACTCAGTTGCTTTAGAAGCCGTCAGGCTCTCTAGCCCTCACATTCCACACCCCCTCACCACCCCCCAATCCACATTCCTCTTCCCTGTCACCTCCATACCCCCTTCATGATGCTTTTATGCCACCTTACATCCCCGTGGCCCTTCCAGAGCCTCTTGCCCAGACTCCAATATGGGCAAACTCCACAAGCTATGTGGAGATTAATTAAAATAATTAATTTAAAAAAAACTCTCACTCATGAGGCGGCATTCTCCCCTACCCGGCGTGACGTAGGGTCCCGGAGTAGGGGAGTGGCGCCAACTACTCAGGGGTCGCGCCTCCCCAAAGGTGGGGAATTCTCCCCACCTTTGGGGGCCAGCCCCGCGCCGGAGCGGTTGCCACCAGAAGATCGGCGCAAAACACCGGCTCCCCCAGCAGCGGGGCTGGCCGAAAGGCTTTCGCCAGTCTCTATGTGGGGTTCTCATCCGCTTCCTCCATGGCGGAGGCCGTGGCGGTCGCGGAGGAAAATAGTGCAGCCAGAGCACTGGCCCGGAGTCTGAGCGGGGGGCCCTGATCGCGGGCCAGGCCACTGTGGGGGCACCCCCCGGGGTTCGATCGCCCCCCGCCCCCCCCAGGACCCCGGGGGCCTGCTCGGGCCGCTGATCCCACCGTTCCAGAGGTGGTTTAAACCTCGGCGGCGGGAGAGGCCTCCCAGCGGCGGGACTTCGGCCCATCCGGGCCGGAGAATCACCGCAGGGGCCTCTCCGATCGGAGTGGCGAGATTCCTGCCCCCGCCACTTCCCGGGTGGCGGAGAATCACTGCCACGGCGGGGGCGGGATTTTAGGTGGCCCCAGGTGATTCTCCGACCCTGCTGGGGGTCGGTGAATTTCGCCCAAGAAATCCATTCGAAGATTATAAAATCCTTCGCACATTCAAACTGTTCTTTTTTTAAAATAAATTTAGAGTACCCAATTATTTTTTTCCAATTAAGGGGCAATTTAGTGTGGCCAATCCACCTAGCCTGCACATTTTTGGGTTGTGGGGGCGAAACCCACACAAACACAGGGAGAATGTGCAAACTCCACACGGACAGTGACCCAGAGCCTGGATCGAACCTGGGACCTGGGCGCCGTGAGGCAGCAGGGCTAACCCACTGCGCCACCGTGCTGCCCACATTCAATCTGTTATGAGGCAAATGTGCTTCTATTCAGTAACCTCATTAGAAGCAGCTAATCCTTTAATAGGTTCTTTAAACTGTCAACTGGAAAATATGAACTCAGCCCTCCTCCCCCCCCCCCCCCCCAATTAAGCTAATTGCTTTTCAAGATTTTGAAACTCAGCCAAGTATTCATAATGGCCTTGGCTATAATAGCAGCCCTTGGGCAAGGTTGACAATGAACTTTACTGAGATTTTGGGGACAGATGGTAATGGTTTTCTCTGACCTACAACAGATGACATGTTAATCAAAGGAGCCCGGCAGCCGATGTTTCCTTTACTTTTAACTGACACCTTCAGCCTTTTTCGCCCATTTTTAAAGGCCTGGGAATTTAATAACCTACGATCATAACACTCAAACTAGCCTTGTCCGCCCTTCAAGAGCTTTATAACCACTTCATAAGTTAATGACTCCCACACTGTGGGTTAAGGGCCATAGAATAGTGAAAGTGGAGACTTTTTGAACTCAGCACTAATTTCAAATGGCCCGTAGTTTGGATTTCCCACGTGTGCGATTTGTGCTCCGCTAGGAAAAATGGGATTGATTGGAAATGGGCACGGGACTCTCTCACGCAAGGCCCCCCCCATCATTTTTAAAGATCTCCAATGTCGGCCCAATGCTGCTTAAATCTGGTCCTATGAGAGGGAGTAATTGGGTGTGGATCATGCGTGTGATATCTCAATACCACCCAAGTCATGGGGATACTCCTGCTTCCCGACAAAGGAAAATAAATCCTGCCATGCAGAGACCTTGCATGGTCTCTGGAGTCTTACCTCCGAATGAGGAAATAAAAAGTGACACTGACAATGGCTCAGAAAAATGGAACCATAGAAGGATTATGGCGCAGAAAGAGGCCATTCAGCCTATCGTGTTTGTGCTGGCCATAAATAAGGGAAAAAAGAAGCTAACCACTTTTAATCCCACTTTCCAGCAATTGGTCCACAGTTTACAGCACTTCATCTTTAAAATGACTTGAGTGTTTCAGCCTCAAACACCAAATTAGGCAGCGAATTCCAGGTGCCTAACACCATCTGTAAACCTATGCCCCCTGGCAATTGACCCTTCTGCTAGGGGAAACAAGTCTTTGCTGTCTACCTTATCTAGCCCCCTCAATTTTGTACACCTCAATTAGATCGCCCCTTCTCCTCCTCTTTTAAGCAAAACAACCCTAGTCTACACAATGTCTCCTCATAGCTGCAATTATCAAGCCCTGGCAACATTCTTATAAATCTCCTCTGCAGTCCCTCCAGAGCAATTATGTCTTTCCTGTTATGTGGCAACCAGAACTGTTCACAAAATCCCAGATGTGGCCTAACCAGTGTTTTATACAGTTCCATCATTACATCTCTGCTTGTGTATTCAATATCTCACAGAACAAAGTAAAGCATTCTAAATGTTTGCTTCACCATCCTGCCACCTTCAAGGATCTGTGGACATGCACTCCCAGGTCTCCCACTTCTTCTACCCCTCTCAATATCCTCCCTTGTTTTGTTTGCATTTCACAAATGCATTACCTCATGCTTTCCCGGATTGAATTCCATTTCCCACTACTCTGCCCATTCAATAAAACCCCATTGATACCATTATAGAGTTGACAGCTATCCTCTTTACTACCAACTATTTGGACAATATTTGCGTCATCTGTAAATTTCCCAATCATGCCACCCACATTTATGTCCAAATGATTAATATATATAACAAATAGGCAAGGGCCCCAAACTCTGAGGATGTCACTGGAAACCGCTTTCCATTCCCCAAAACATCCATCGACCATTACCCTTTGTTTTCTGTCACTGAATCAATCCACCACCTTCCCCTGTCGCCCATCAGTTTTCACTTTTCTGACCAGTCTGCCATGTGGGACCTTGTTCAATGCCTTACTGAAAACCATGTAGACAATATCTGCTGCACTACCCTCATCAATCCTACATGTTATTTCCTCAAAAAAAAGTAAGTTAAATTAGTGAGACACTATCATGCTGACTATACTTGATTAACCCATTCCTTTTGAAGTGATAGTTTACCCAGGGCCAGATTCTCCGATTCTGAGGCGAAGTGCAGAAGATCCGTGATGTTTTACGTGGAAAAGAATCGACAACGCCCCCCCCCCCCCCCCCCCCCCCCCCCCCCCCCCCCCCTCACCGATCCTGCGACCGGAGAGGGGCTGGCATCCTCTTCACGGGAAACTCCCGGCCTCCACAAAATAAACGGCCATGCCGTAAAACTTGGCACTGGCCATGTGCAGACCTGACCTGCCATACAGTACCCCCTGGATACCCACTTGCCAACCCCTAGCCACCCCTCACCAGTCCCCCCAGACCTCCTGGCCAGCAACACGGCTCCTGCCTGGCTAAGGCGGCGCAGGACACAGTCCGCAGCCGCCATGCCGGCCGAGTTCCAGCAAGGCTGGGACGAGAAGTGAAACACGCCATCATGAACTCGGCCCATCGGGAGTGGAGCATCGGGGGAGAGCGTTCAGATTATGCGCTGTGCCCGTCGCAACGGCGTGCGGCGCACGATGATGCCGTTTCAGAGGGGGCGGAGCATGCAAAACCTGCATCAAACAGGCTCCACCCCTGATTTCGTAAAAAGGGATTCTGTGCCCAATCGCCGATTACGAAACCTTGCCCCCTGTCTCTCAGAATTTTTTCCAATAATTTGCCCACCACCAAAGTCTGACTGATTGGCTTACAATTTTCTGGCCTTCCCATTATACCTTTAAAAAATAATAGTACAGCATTTACAGACCTCCAACCCTCTGGTACGTCATCTGTACATAGTGAGGATTGGAAGTAATCCTCTGCCCCCCCCCGCCCCCCCCCCGCCGCCCCTCACCAGTCGCGAAACATGTGCTTGTTAGGTGAACTGGACATGTCAGAATTCTTCCTGTGTGTACCCAAACAGGCGTCAGAGCGTGGTGACTCGGGGATTTCCACAGTAACTTCATTGCAGTGTTAAAGTAAGCCTACTAATAAAGACACTAATAAAGATTATTGTTATTTCCTCCCTGGTGTACTTCAACAGTCTGGGATACAACCCACCTGGTCATGGTGACTTATCCACCTTCTCAGATGCCAGACCCTCCAGTACTTCCTTTCTCACTATGCTTATTGTGTCTAATATTTCACACTCCTCCTCTTAAACTTGGGAATATTGACAGTAGAGCATAGTGCCTCAATCTGTAAAAAACAAAATAGAGGCCAAAAAGATGAGCCAGTTACAAATCTTAGAGACTAGAATAAGTGGCAGAAAAGGGGCAGGATTCTCTGTCCCGCCTCGGCAGCGGGATCCTCCGTCCCGGCAGCCAAATAATGAGGCTTCCCACTGTGGCCACCCCTATGCCGACGGGTAATCCGTGTGCATGAATGCGCTGCCGGCGACCCGATAAAAAATGAAAAAAAAAATGAAAATCGCTTATTGTCACTTCAATGAAGTTACTGTGAAAAGCCCCTAGTCGCCACATTCCGGCGCCTGTCTGGGGAGGCTGGTACGGGAATCGAACCGTGCTGCTGGCCTGCTTGGTCTGCTTTAAAAGCCAGCGATTTAGCCAAGTGAGCTAAACCAGCTCCAGGAGGAATCCAGCCCAAGGTCTTTCAAAATATATTTTAAACAGCAAACAATTATTCCCTGGGCTAAGAAATTGACTGAAGCGGTGAAATTCAGACTTAAATATTTGAGTGATAATGGAAAACAATATTATGGTTGGCACGCAGCCTCTTCCTCAGGTATAAACGTCAGCATCTTGGACTGACGCTCATTGAGTGCATGTGGGGTTTATACCACATTCATTGTCCCATCATAGGAAGCTCCGCATGTTTATTTTCATCTTTACAAACCGCGCTCCGAATTGCTTGCCATCCCAACCTGAGCTTTTTGCCGTATCTATTTATTTTCCAATTGCGCAAATTAAATCAATAGACCTCCAGCACCTCGACATCCATTAAATGCATTCTGCGCAAATTGGTTTGCATCCCATCGAATATCGGCTTTAAATTTTTTTAAATAATTATAATTCGATGAGCAGGTCACCTAGCCCAATATGTCTGTTTAAACACGCCATTCATCAAAGTGACTGCTAAATCCTCTGCAGCCTTTTTCCAGCAGATGCTTAGGTTCTTTATTTTTATCTAACCATTGAAGTCTTTTTGGGGGAGGGTGTTTGCGTAATCGACTAACTAATTGATAGATCATAGCTTCTGATATGATCTGGGAAAATTATCCTGCTTTTCTTATTGGTTACTCCTGAATTGACCCGCAGCTGAATTTCACTGGGTGAGCACTGAATAGCCGTCATGCTATCAGATCCTGAAAAACGATAAGCATGAAGATAAGCCCATAATGATTCAGAATGCAGATCTGTTCAGGGTTACACATCCTAAGTACAAGCTACAAATAATTAAATAAAGGCAGGAGGGAACGTTAGTGTTGTGATGACTTGCGGCTCAACCTCAAACTGAACTGGCCTCAAGTTAGCAATACACTTGACTGTGCCCCATCACTGTGGAATGACCGATATACAAGGTCAGGACATGCCGTTATGTGGCTCTCCTGTTCTCATCAAAAGTTCCCCCATCAAAAGGCGTCATTCTTCTGTTATGATGAAATGAAATGAAATGAAAATCGCTTATTGTCACGAGTAGGCTTCAATGAAGTTACTGTGAAAAGCCCCTAGTCGCCACATTCCGGCGCCTGTCCGGGGAGGCTGGTATAGAGAAGCTTATTCCGCGGAAGATGCAACGCGGGGAGGGTTTGAGTGAATAGTTTCATCTTTTAACCCAAGGTAGGAAACAGGGCTAGAACAGCACGGTAGCACAGTGGTTAGCACAGGTGCATCAAGCCTTCTGCTTTCAAAGTTGGAAGGAAGCCAATCCCACAGTCAAACATGCACAAGAAAGAATAAAGTAAAGGTCCTTCCAGAAGATGTGGTACACCTTACCAGCAGAACAATGACCAGAATTCACCAGCGATTGTGATTCCCTTTTCCCGCTGGCAGCGCACCCCCGTCCGTGGGTTTCCCGACGGCGTGGGGTGGCTTAAATGGGACATCCCAATGACAACGGCGGGTAGATAGAATTCTGCCGCTATGAAACACTCAGCCGGGGAACCGGAGACTCCAGCCCATGGTGTGAAGGGTTACGAAATTTTTGATAAATAAAGTAAATGCGTTTGAGGTGTTGGTAGGATTACAATAATACATTTTAACTACATCTTAAATCTAAACACAAAATGCTGGAAACTCTCAGCACATCATCATCTGTGGAGTTAATGTCAGTGACTTTTTTAAAAGGTCAGCAGGAATGGTGGATTGTAACATTGTTTGAAGTGCTCAGTTGTGGGTCATTCAGATCAGAGCTTTAGAAATGAGCTGTTCCTCCAAGCTATCTGCTAAATCAAGGAATATCCTATTCCACATCTTTTACAATCATATTGAATTTAGGAATATAGGAAATAGGAACAGGAGTAGGCCATTCGGCCCCTCAAGCCTGCTCCACCATTCAACTAGATCGTGGCTGATCTTCTACCTCAATGCCATTTTCCCCACACTCTCCCTATATCTGTGGATATTGTTGATATCTAGAAATCTGTCGATTTCTGCCTTGAATATGCTCAATGATTGAGCCTCCACAGCTCCCAGAGGTCGCGAACGCCAAAGAGTCACCACCCTCTGCGTGAAGAAATTTCTTCTCATCTCAGCCCCACCCCCTAATCTGCGATTTTCCATTCTGGGAATAAGTCCCGTGGCGTGGGTGGAGACTGGGAGCGCTTCTCGCTGCGGAGGCAGTGGGAAGCACATGACCCAGCCTTGTCGGACAATATATTTAATCACATCTAGATAAAATAGTTTACACATTTCATTTTTGCAGGCACGTTTTCTGCTTCAATGAAGCCTAGAAGTGATAATTTTCTAATTCTAGTCTCCTGAAGTGGAGAAGAGCATGTATCAGACTATTAAACGTGCGGACTAGTTCACCCCTTACTTAACCTGTCTGATTCTCTGCCTGGTTTCAATCTTTTGATTTGAAACAAAAATCTACAAAAAGACCGGGTAGTTACCACATTCTTATGCTCTACTTAATGTGTAGAAAAAAAATACGTGTTACCTAGTTACCAGCAGAGAGTCACTCTGAAAATATCAAATTAGATCTTCTGCTTGCAAACATTTTGTTCAGCTAATTCCAGTATTGTAATGATGAACATTTTGCAAAATAAAACTCCCTCTTGCATTCGACATGCACAGATAAACACACATATATATATATATATATATATATACACACACACAAATACATATACACTAATAAATACATACAAACACATACTGTTATGGGAGAGATGTTTTCAGAACCCCAAAATGTATCATGGAGTCAAACCACCCCCCCCCCCCTTTAATGGATTGTTGCTTTTGAAGCACACGGCTTGTTCCCCAGGTGTGGTATTACAATTATGGACACGGGGTTTTAAAAACAAAACAATGTTTATTCCATGAACTCAACTTCACCTTTTAAAATAAACATTGGATCTCGTAACACCCCTCACTTCAAAGATAACCCCAAAAATAATACAACACTACCCAATCCTGCAAACTGTTCTTTTAAACATCCAAAAGACTTCAACCCTTCAAAAATAGGAGCACAACAGGTTACATTCAATATATTTCTAGTCTTTGGATTTTCAGAAATCACCAGACAAGCTCGTTTCCTTCCTGCAGCTCTCAGCAAAAACACAGACACTCCCAGCTGCTCTCTCAAACTGAAACTAAATACTTCAAAATGGCTGAGCTAAAGCCCAGCTCCACCCACACTCTGACATCACTGCATTTCTTAAAGGTACATTGCATAAACATCCATTTCTTAAAGTCACTCTCACATGACACCTCCCCCCAAGAAAAAAAAACCCATCAACGTCAAGATGGTTTCATTTTTCACTTTTGCACCATCCACTAAGAAATGCACACAGTAAATATACGTTTTCATTCAAAGAACACAACACACTCAAACAGGTATAATACTATAGTCCATTTTTCTTCGTTCTTCTTCCTCCAACCGAAAACCTTCTCGATTGACAGTCTCTGGGAACAAGAAAGTCTCTGCACGATCCATCCATTCCTCTACTCCTCGGCATTTCTCTTTAGAACCAGATACTTTATTTCAATCTGACCACAGAGCCCTTTGCAATTCTCCAATACAGGAGCATTGGTGATCACAGCTTTCAGGCAGTCAAATGCCTGTTGAAAGTCCCCTGTCCATTGAAATTTTTAACATTTCTTCAGCAATTCCATCAGTGGAGCAACCATGCAACAAATCTTTTGCACAAAGGTTCGATCAAATACATTCATGCTAAGATATTGCATTATTTCCCTTCGTCTTGAGGGTATCGGAAACTCCTCAAGGAAAGTGACTCGGTCTTCTCCAAATTCACTTCCAGCTAGGTTCATCACTAAACCCGCCTCCTGAAGTCGATTGAAGAACTCCATACGATATTTTAAATGTTCTGTCCATGTCTGGAAGTTGGAAATAAAAGCAGATTGTCCCACTTTCTCAACGCAATCCTTCAAACGTGGGATAGGGTAAGAGTCCGTTGTCGTAACTGCATTCACCTTTTGATAGTCCACATACAACCGTTGGGTACCGTCTGGTTTAGGTACCGTCACTATGAGTGAGCTCCATTGGCTGCAACCCACTTCAATTATGCCATTTTTAAGCATGCTCTCAATCTTTCTGTTAACCTGTGCCAATTTTAAAGGATTAAGTTGATATGGATGTTGTTTGATCGGAACAGCATTTCCCACATCTACATCATATATATACATTTTAGTACTTCCCAATTTATCTCTACAAACTTGCCCATGTGAAATCAATAACTCTTTCAGGTCAATTTGTTTTTCCTCTGGACGACAACTCAACAATTCATCCCAATTTTTAAGAACGTCTTCATTTTCCAATTTAATTTGAGGTATGTCAAATTCACAGTCATCTGGATTTGGTTCGTCACTTTGAGTTAGAATCATTAAAACCTCCTTTTTCTTTCCTTCCCTTTCAAAGTACCTTTTAAGCATATTCACATGACACATGAGTCTTCCTTCTATCTGGTGTTTTTACCACATAATTCACCTCACTTAATTTCCTTTCAATCTGATACGGTCCACAAAACCCAGCTTTTAAAGGCTCCCCTACCACTGGTAACAACACTAAAACTTTATCCCCCCTGGAAAAACTACGAACTTTGGATTTCTTGTCCGCTACCCGTTTCATCACATTTTGTGCAACTTTCAAATGTTGTCTAGCCAATTCACCTGCTCTATTTAATCGTTCCCTAAAATTTGACACGTAATCCAATCGTGTAATTTCCAATTTCTCACCCACCAATTTTTCCTTACTCAATTTAAGTGGTCCTCTTACCTCATGACCAAAAATTAGTTCAAAAGGACGGAATTTGGTAGACTCATTAGGTGCATCCCTAATTGCAAAGAATATGAATGGGATTCCTTTATCCCAATCCTCTGGATAATCTTGACAATACACCCTCAACATTGTCTTTAATGTCTGATGCCATGTTTCTAATGCTCCCTGTGATTCTGGATGGTACGCAGTTGATTAAAATTGTTTTATTCCTAAGCTATCCATAACTTCTTTGAATAACTTTGAAGTAAAATTTGATCCTTGATCCGATTGAATTTCTGTGGGTAGTCCATATTTAGTAAAGAATTTAAGTAACTCCTCCACAATTCTTTTAGCTGTAATATTATGTACTGGAATGGCCTCTGGAGACATAGTAGACACATCCATTATAGTCAAAAGAAAATTGATTCCCACTTTTTGTTTTAGGAAGCGGTCCTACACAATCAATTAGGACCCTCGTAAAAGGTTCCTCAAATGTTGGAATGGGTATTAAGGGTGCTGGTTTTATCACTGCTTGAGGTTTCCCTATCACTTGACATTTGTGACATGATTGACAAAATTTAACTACATCTTTATGTAGTCCAGGCCAATAAAAATGTTTCTGGATTTTAGCTTGAGTTTTCCTTATTCTCAAATGACCTCCCACTGGTACCTCATGTGCAACTCGCAACACTTCCTTTCTATACCCTACCGGCAATACTACTTGATGAACTTCTGGCCACTTTTACGGTATTTACACTCTGGTATACTCTCACATTCCTCTTCTGTATATGCTTTCTGATATATCCGTTTTATTTCTACATCTTTCTGTTGTAACTCCACCAATTTTCCTGAGCTAAAAAATCTGCCTCATCCTCCACCTGTTCTTGTTCTTTTTCAACCATCTGATCAAAAATCGTTTCTGATAATTGCACTTCAACTTCATCTTCAATCTTTGATTTCTCCTCTTGTCTTAACCTGTGACTTTGCGACCTTGTTACTACACAATCCAGAAAAATCCCAGGATATTCGTCCTTCAACACTTCAGTTGTCTGATTTTCCACTGGCTTATCAACCACAGTAGGCATCACTCCCACCTGCAATCCAGTTATATCATTGCCCAAGATAAACTGTATTCCTGGACAAGATAGTTTATCTATTACTCCTACTACCACTTCACCACTCTTCACTGGACTTTCCAACCTTACCTTATATAATGGAACGCTACTCCTCTCACCCTGAATTCCACATATCATCACCTTTTCTGGCAACATTCTTCCTAAAGTACATAATTCCTCATCTCTTACCATTAAAGATTGACTAGCTCCTGTATCTCTTAAAATTGTGACTTCTTTACCTGCTCCTCCTGATACACATGAGTAAACTTTACCCAGACAAGTAAATTCTTTAAAGACATCTGGCACCTTCTTAACCATTACTTCTTGAACAGGCTGTACAATAGTTTGCACCTCCTTCATTTTCCTTGGGCTTTCCTTTACCACTCTAACAAATCCCACTGTGTTATCCTGTTTTACCACATCAGCCTTTCTAGTGTTTTTCTTCAACCACCAGCACTGTGACTTTACATGGCCTAGTTTATTACAGTGAAAACATTTGAAATAATTAATTTATTTTCCACCCTCCTGGATTTCTTTTTTAAGCTGAGGTACACTCTCTTTATTGTCTCACATCAGATCATCTTTACCTTTACCACTTGAGTATTTCTCATGTCCCCAGTTTCTATCCCTCACCGGCTGAAACTGATGTCGGAAACCAATCTTTGATTTATCAACTAATTCATAATCATCTGCCATTTCTGCTGCTAATCTCGCAGTTTTAATCTCACTGTTCTTCCACATGAGTTCTCACTACATCAGGAATTGTATATTTAAACTCCTCCAAAAGTATAATTTCTCTGAGAGCTTCATACGTTTGATCTATTCCTTATCCACCTATCAAAATTACTCTGTTTGAGCCTTTCAAACTCCATGTATGTTTGACCAAATTATTTCCTCAAATTTCCGAACCTTTATCTGTAAGCTTCAGGCACTAGCTTATATGCACTTAAGATGGATTTCTTCACCTCCTCATATGTTCCAGATACCTCCTCCGGTAGCGATGCAAACACTTCACAAGCTCTACCTACCAGCTTTGTTTGAATCAGTAATACCCACATGTCCTTGGCCATTGCATTTGTTTAGCTACCTTCTCAAATGAAATGAAAAAGGCTTCTACCTCCTTCGCATCAAACCGTGGCAATGCTTGGACATATTTAAATAGATCTCCAATACGTATTCGACTATGACGCTCTGTCTCATTATCCTCATCCACCTCCTTCAACTTTACATGTCCCTTTGCGTCTGCCAATTTTAACTGATTTTCATGTTTCAGAGCCATTTTCCGAAGTTCAAACTCTCTCTCTTTTTCTTTTCCCCTGATCTGTATCTCCCTTTCTTTTTATTTTTGTTCTGCTAGTTCTATTCTTTTTTTTCTCATTTCTTCTCTCTCCTTTTCTTTTTCCTCTCTCTCTCTTTCTCTTGGTCTCTGTCCAATCTATAACTGACCCTAGTTTGAGGTCATGTGTCTCATTACATCACACTGTGGGAGGTGCTGTTTCTTAGTCCCACATTAAGACTTGCCGTGCCAGACACCCTTGTACTACATACCCACAGCAGCCAACCCCTCACCCAATGCTCCTGAAATCCCAGCCATCTCCTCAAGACATCCCAAAATACATCTGAAGTGTAGTCACTGTTCTGTGGCAAAATACAGTCAGCAATTTGAACACAGCAAAGCCCACAAACCATAATTGATTGTTTACCTCAATTTGAACAAACAGATGGAGCCACATCAGTTTCAATATCAATATCGGGATGGATTCTGCACAAGATATGGAATTCTACATTAAAATTGACACAACTTGGTTAATTGTGCAATTGCTTTGTTAATCTGTTGAAATGTTTTAAATTCTAAAAAACAATTATGATGAGAAGAGTTTCAATAGACTTGTTAGCTCACTAATTTCCTTGACAACTACCTGGATAGTCATCAGCTGGGATAAGAAGATCGCTTCTTGGAGAATTCACCACAAATTGTCCATTTTTCCCGCTTTCCACTCCCGTTCTAAGCTGCCAACGCTGTACTTTATCCTGTGAAGGCCGAATGCGGTGGACTGGGCTGTGCTCTATGGACAACATTAGTATTCGATCATAATTCCAACAGGTAAAGGAGCTTTGTAAGTTCGATACTTTTTCTTGCTTGATAGAGTGCTATCCTGAGAATGCTCTGCTGCTACTCAGTAATCCATCTGAAGGCTGACTGGACAGAACAGTCTTCCAGAATAAAAATGAGAGAAATACACAGCAGGGTCAGGCAACAATTCACAAGGGGGGGAAGTAGGTTAATCTTTCAGGTGTAGAGCTGAACGTAAGTGAAGGGTTTGTGACAGCCCAAAGCATCTGGGAGTTCAAGTGAAGGCCCAGAGATTTTGGAAATTGTGATTACACTGCGCCATTAGCACTTGACTGAGATCAGCTCCTGAAATTGAAAGAGACGACGTGCAGATTCATGAGTGCACTGCCAAGGGTCAGGCAATATAGTTACGATAAGTGGCTGGGCAGTTGGGACTTCTTTCCCTGGAGCTGAGGTTTTAAGGAGTGGCTTGATTGAGGTCTTCAAGGCTGGGAAGGTTTGTGATGAGGCAAGCAGTGATAAATTGTTTTCACCAGATTACAAGGTTTATAATGAGAGGTAATAATAAGAATTAAAGGGGTAGTTACAACTGTAACAGCTCCCATTTATATACCACTTTTAATGTGGTGAAACATCCCGAGGCAACTTTGGAGAGAGTGTTGTTTGAGTCATGTTTGACACTAAAGGATGCATTCGGACAGGTGGCCGAAAAGGTAGGTCTTAAAGTGCCCCTGACAGAAGGAAAGCGAGGTTTAGGAATGAAATTCAAGACCTTAGGGCCTTGGCAGCTGAAGACAGATTACAAATGGTGGAGCAATTAAAATAGGGATTGTGGGAGTGACCAATGCTGCAGTTATATTGTCTGGTTGTGGATCTGGTGGACGTGGCAGGAATAGCGAGGTATGAGGCCAGTGAAGGATTTAAAAACATGGCTGAGAATTTTAAAGTGGGGGTTTGCCTGGTCTGGAGCAAATGTAAGTCAGAAACAGTGGGAGAGGCAAATGGGACTTGGCATTGGATTTTACGCTCCTCCATCAGTAGGATTGGAGGCGGGGTGGGGTGGGGGGCTGGTGCGCTTGTAAAAATCTAGTGGGCGGCCTGCTCACTGCCTACCTTCCTGCTTCTGGCATGTCTGTAAATTTGCTGGGAGGGGAGAAGACGTCAGGTGATCTGCCTGGCTGTCGTTGGTTGAGACCCTTAAGTGGCCATTTAATGAAGGGTCTCACATCTGTATTTACCCACAGTGCGGGAAGGTCTGAAAGCTGTCAGGCAATGAATAACCCTCCTTTGGGTGCCCTCTGGGACCAATGGAGGTCTTGCTTCACCAGGTCATTTCAAACGCCTCCACCCTCCCCCCACCAGGAGCTGGGAGGCGGCATAGGGAGCATGGTGTCCAATTGAATTCAGCACTTGGTCTGAGTTGGAATACAGGAAACAAAGTTTTAGATGAGCTCAAATTTAGAGTCACAAAGATCTACAGCACAGAAAAGGCCCTTCGGCCCATCATGTGTGCGCCAGTCAAAAACCACCACCTAACTATTCTAATCCCTTTTTCCAGCACTTGGCTCATAGCTTTGTCTGCCCTGGGATCGCAAGTGCACATCTGAATAATTCTTAAATGTTATGAGGGTCTCCACCACCCTTTCAGGTAGCGAGTTCCAGACTCCCACCACCCTCTGGGTGAAAAATATTTTCCTCACAACCCCTCTAAACCTCCCACCCCTTACTGTAAATCTACGCCTCTGGTCACTGATCCCTCCATCAAAGGGAAATGTTTATTCCTGTCTGCTCGATCTTTGCCCCTCATAATTTTATACATCTCGATCATGTCTCCCCTCAGTCTTCTCTTCTCCAAGGAAAACCATCCCAGTCTATCCAATCCCTGTTCATAACTAACAGGCAACATCCTGGTAAGTACAACATTGGTTAGGACACAGCTAGAGTATGTGGAGTTCTGGAATCCACATTATAGGTGGGATGTAATAGCTCTGGAAAGGGTGCAGAGGAGACTTACCAGGATGCTACCTACTGGCTTAAAAGGTCCCCCTGGATGTATTTTAAGAAGTCCGCTCCCTCTAAACCTTTCACACTATGACTGCCACAGCTAATGTTGGAGAAGTTGAAATCCCCCACTATCACTCCCCTATTACTTTTACACTTCTCTGAAATTTGCCTACATATCTGCTCTTCTATTTCAGGGCACAGGCTTCCAGTCAGAAAAACATCTCTCGATCATCACCCTCTGCTTCCTGTCACTCAGCCAATTCTGGATCCAATTCGCTTAATTTTCTTGGCTCCCTTGGGCTCTTACCTTTGCTTTCAATCTCCCATGTGGGACCTTATTCAGTCTCCCATTTGGGACCTTATCACAAAATACTCCCCCATTGATACCTCTGGCTTTGTTACCTAAAATTAAGTCCAAGACCGCTGACACTCTTGTAGGATCTGCTACCTACTGGCTTAAAAGGTCCCGCTGGATGTATTTCAAGAAGTCCACTCCCTCTAAACCTTTCACATTATGATTGCCACAGCTAATGTTGGAGAAGTTGAAATCCCCCACTACCACTCCCCTGTTTCTCTCGGACTGTTAGGGCGCCTCAAGAACACTCCCAGCAATGTGATTGCTCCTTTTTGCTTTTTAAGTTCTACCCATATGGCTTCATTTGAAAGCATTCGAAGATGTCATCCCTCCTTACTGATATGTAATTGATTCCCTGACAAAATTGCGACACTCCCTCCTCTTTTACCTTCTTCCCTGAAGATCATATATCCTGGAATATTGAGCTGCCAATCCTGCCCCTCTCTCAACCAAGTCTCAGTAACAGCAATGACATCATGCCCCCATGTTTTAATTTGTGTCCTCAGTTCATCTGCCTTGTTCATCATATTCCGTGCATTAAAATAAATACCATGCAATCTTGCCAAACTCCCTTGTGACTTAATTGGCCGATGACTTGTATGCCTTCCTGACTCACTTGCTGTCTCTTCTAATTTTGTCTGTGCATCTCCCCTTGCTGAGCCTTCTCTAAGGATCCCAGCCCCCTGCCAAGTTAGTTTAAACCCTTCCTAACAGCACTAGCAAATCTCCCTGAAAGGATGCTGGTCTCATTTTGGTTTACCTGCAACCTGTAGCCAGCGAAGTTGTCCATTCCCTCAATACAAAATGGAGGAACGCAAAGCTTGCAGGTTAAAATGGACAAAGTTTGCAGCACAAGTAGGCTGCACCAAGCCAATGTGTATTCTGTCTGCTACGAGAGCAGACAGCATCGAAACGAACATTCCGCATACTAATGAGGCAATCTCCGGGATAGTTAACATAGTAATGGAACGATCCCAGGGACAATGGACACAAATAGGGAAGTGATTGCAACAGTGTATGGGAAACCAGACACCCCGGCACCAGCGGGGTTCGAAAACAAAGCACCTGAAGGCCCGCCCAGCAACCGAGGGACAGCCTCAGTATTGGGGGGATTCAAACAAATCGATTGGGAAGAGACCCAATCGAGTCCCAGCAGGTAAAGGGTCCGCCCAAAAGGGTGCGAAGCCCTAGGACCTATAAAAGACAGGTCCCACACTTAGTTCGTTCTTCTTGACCAGCCCTCCTCTCTGGACCAGCCCTCTCAACCAGCCTTTTACCGAAGAAGACCTTGACCGAGAGAGAGGAGAGGTTTGCGACAGCAGCCGCCAGCAAGTAAGCGTCTCACAACGATCGCTACCAGAGATAGACACTCCTGACCCCTTTTAACCCGTACCAACCTGAAGTCTGCGGACCAGTGCAGAGCAAGAGGCCTTGTCCCCTGATCCGGCAGTTCCCTTTAAGATAAGTATTGGTTTATTTAGTGGTAGGAATAGTTTAATCATCTTGGCGTGTGCATGGGTAGTATTATAATTGTATTATAATAAACTCATTTGTTTGAACTTAGTAATTGGTGTATGGTTTTATTACTTTGAACTTGACCTTGAAACATGTGGCGGTATCTTAACAATACCTGGCGACTCCAGAGCTAAGTAGCGAAACAGAGCCAAATCGAGTGTTAAGCACACTCACCCAGAACGAGCAACAAACTCATCCACCTTGTACAGGTCTCACCGTTACCAAAAACGGTCCCAATGTCCCAGAAATCTAAAGCCCACATCCTGCACCCTCTCTCCAGCCATACCTTCATCTGGACTAAACTCCTATTTCTATACTCACTAGCATGTGGCACCGGAAGTAATCCAGAGATTACTACCTTCTGGGTCCTGTTTTTGTAAATATGTTTCCTAGCTCCCTAAATTCTGCTTGCAGGACCTCACCCCTTTTTCTGCCTATATCGTTGGTACCAGTGTTTAACACAATATCTATCTGCCCTCCCCCTTCAGTATGTCCTGCAGCCATTCATTGACATCCCTGCCTCAGGCACCAGGGATATACCATCCTGGAGTCTGCTTGCAGCTGCAGAAACACCTGTCTGTTTCCCGTATAAT
Organism: Scyliorhinus canicula; assembly: GCF_902713615.1. Taxonomy (NCBI): domain Eukaryota; kingdom Metazoa; phylum Chordata; class Chondrichthyes; order Carcharhiniformes; family Scyliorhinidae; genus Scyliorhinus; species Scyliorhinus canicula. The sequence goes on from NC_052149.1 coordinate 25,513,746, forward strand.
TGAATCCCCGACCACTATAGTCCTGCCATTCTTCCACCTCTCCTCTTGTGCAGAAGACCCCCACACCGTGGCATGAAGTCAGCTGCCACGTTTTCCCTGACACAGTCATCTCCCCAAACAGTATCTAAAACAGTACACCTGTTAGAAAGTGGCCACAAGGGACTCTGCTTTCTGATACTTACTACTTCTTCCTTACGACTGCTTTCCTCTACTCTGCCTGGTGGTCACTCATGTCTTTTCAATCTTCACCTGTAGCGTGACCACCTCACTGAACGTGCTCTCCACGACTTGCTCAGAATCGCGGATACTCCACAGCGAATTCACTATCAGCTCTAGCTCTGAAATGCGGTTAGCCAGTAGCTGCAGTTGGGCACTCTTCTTGCACACACATGGTCACCAGGGACAGCTGAAGCTTCCATGATTTTCCACATAGCACAGGAGGAGCAGATCATGGGGGCAAGCTCTCCTGCTATGACTCCCCTAAGCCCCTCAGGAACTTGACATAATCATACTTACAGAGACAAACCTTACAGCTAACTGACATGGTGGAGAATGAGTGCCCCAGCCGTCCTCACCTAATGAAGCTTCATGGCATCAGACCAAATATGGACAAGGAAACCTGCTGATTACCACATATCGATCTCTCTCAGCTGATGAATCAAGATTCCTGCATGTTGAACATCACTTGAAGGAAGCAGGGAAGGTGGCAAGGGCACAGAATGTACTCTGGACGATGGACTTCAGTGTTCATAAAGAGTGGCTCAGCAGTACCTTTACTGCCCGAGGTGGCAATGTCCTAAAGGACACAGCTTCGAAACTAGGCCTGTGGCAGTGAAGTAAACCATCATTAGGACAAAACCTATTTTACCTTGTCCTCACCAATTTACCTGTCATAGATATATCTATCCATGACAGGACTGGCAGAGGTGATTGTGAGTCACCTGATTGAAGTCACCGGATGAAGGAGCTGTGCTCCGAAAGCTAGTGACACCAAACGAACCTGTTGGACTTTAACCTGGTGTTGTAAGACTTCTTACTGTGCTCACCCCAGTCCAACACCAGCATCTGCACATCATGGCTCTTATATACTGAATCACAACTGATTCAATTAACAGTTTTCCACTAAGTGGTCATCTCCAGGCAACTGAATTGACCCCCACTGTCTCCAAGAACCTGGAGACTAACAGGAAAATCCCAGTCAGCTGCCATTCATACACCTTAATCGGCCTTTAAGTGGGACAATTGGCTACACACCGCCTGCAGGTGGATAACTCTGTCAGCCCCCAACCCCCCACACCCACATCCTATCTCAGGGCACAGGATGGACACGGGGAGCTGGCAATCATGCAAGTGGCACAAAATTCCACAACCACCCACTTCATTCCTGCCCTGGCAAAGGCTAAACGTTGAGCCCTTTCCCACGATGAATCTTAACTGGAAGAATAACTGTAAGAGTGGTACGGTGGCTAGCACTGTTGCCTCACAGTGCCAGGAAGCTGGGCTCGATTCCGGCCTCGAGTGACTGTGTGGATTTTGCACGTTCTCCCCACGGCTGTGTGGATTTCCTCCGGGTGCTCCGGTTTCCCTCCACAGTCCAAAGATGTGCAGAATTGGTCATTGGCCATGCTAAAATTTCCTCTTAGTGTTCAAAGATGTGCAAGTTAGGTTTCGGGGTTAGGGCGAGGTGGACAGGGGCATGAACCTAGGTAGAGTGTTCTTTTGGTGGATCGGTGAGGTTTCGATGAGCCGAATTGTCTCCCTCTGCACTGTCGGGAGTCGATGATTCTATGAAGTGAAACAGACTTCATTTTATCACATCTCCAATATATTTTTTATAACTAATAAATAATTCAAAGAATATGAAAACAATGCAGTTTGTTTTACTGCCTTTATGATTATTCTCCTGGCTTTGCTTTGCAGAGTGTCCTGAAGAATTCATCCTTGAATCGAGGTGGGGTAGAGGGGGGGCGGTGGGGGTTGGATTCCGTACTCCAGTTCAGTGTGTCTAGATGGGAGAGCCAGACAGAACATCTAGCCCAATTTCCCACTGCTGAGGGAAGGAGCCAGTTCGATGAAGGGTTGGGAATACCCCCTGGGCTGGAAAATCAGCTATTGCTCCTGCTCCATGGGAGAAATTGTTCACATTTGCAAATGGTTCGTGCACCTACCTCTGATGACAGATTAAATGTAAAAGGCGTCTGTAAACATGCTGCACATCTGCACTTATGGCAAAGCTGTCACTGTAGATTTAATGTGGAATACCTACTCCTGACCACATAGTTATTAACACACAGACTAAATTCTGTTAAGCATCACCTACATTTATATACAAACATGGCTTCATGGTTTGTGAAGAAATTGAGGCTGTCAACTTGGTTTATATTTGATAGACTAATAATGTAATTCCTGAGAACGAAAATGTTGCTTGTGATATGTGTGAGCACGCCAAACCTGACTGGTGCATCAGCTCCTGGGGTTGGCTTTGCATGTTGATATTAAGCTCTTGATTCTCAGTGGCTGAGGTGCACTTTTTTAAGGCAATTAGTCACAGTGAACTGAACAAAATGTTGCTGCATGTTTTGCTTTGGCTAATGAGGGCCGAAGGGCCTGTTCTGTGCTGTACTGTTCTAAAAAAAAAAAAAGGGGGCAGCAGGGTAGCATGGTGGTTAGCATAAATGCTTCACAGCTCCAGGGTCCCAGGTTCGATTCCCGGCTGGGTCACTGTCTGTGTGGAGTCTGCACGTCCTCCCCCTGTGTGCGTGGGTTTCCTCCAGGTGCTCCGGTTTCCTCCCACAGTCCAAAGATGTGCGGGTTAGGTGGATTGGCCATGCTAAATTGTCCGTAGTGTCCTAATAAAAGTAAGGTTAAGGGGGGGTTGTTGGGTTACGGGTATAGGGTGGATACGTGGGTTTGAGTAGGGTGATCATGGCTCGGCACAACATTGAGGGCCGAAGGGCCTGTTCTGTGCTGTACTGTTCTAATGTGCAATGAATGTTGATCCTAGAGTGACTGCAGCCATTGTAGCCGGAGATGGACCATCATAACGCAGGGATACGTTTGGAGGAATTCCCTTTCGTAAAACCATGTCGATTTTGGCATTGTATAATCAAACAAAGTCAACATGGTTTTACGAAAGGGTTTGACAGGTTTATTAGAGCTTTCTGAGGGTGTAACTTAAGGGGAGGCAGTAACGTAGCGGTATTGTGACTGGACTGGTAAACCAGAGACCCAGAGAAATGCTCTGGGGTCCCTACCTTCAAATCCCACCACTGCAGATGGCGAAATTTTAATACAATGAAAAGTCTAATGATGACCATTGTTGATTGTTGTAAAAATCCATCTGGTTCACTAATATCCTTTAGGGAAGGAAATCTGTTGTCCTTATCTGGTCTGGCCTACATGTGACTCCAGATCCAAAGCATTGTGGCTGACTCTTAACTGCACCCTCAAGGGCAATTCGACATGGGCATTAAATGTTGGCACAGCTTGTGATGTCCACGTCCCATGAACAAATAAAAAAAACTTGTAGGGTGGATAAAGGGGAGCCAGTAGATTTCAAAAAGATATGCAATAAGATAAAGGACGCAAAAGGTGAATCCACAAGATAAGGGCTCATGGAGTTGGGGGTAACAAATAGAAGATTGCTTAATGGACAGGAAGGAGAGACATGGGATAAGTGGGGCAATTTCAAGTTGGCCAGCTGTGACGAGTGGAGTACCATAAGGATCAGTGCCTGGGGTTCAGCTATTTACGATCCATATTAATGACTTAGGTGAAGAGGCCGCGAGTAATGTATCTACGTTTGCTGATGATACAAAGCCAGGTGGGATTGCAAACATTGAAGGGACAACAATAAAGATGTGCGTGGGAAGCAAGGTGACAGATTAAATTTAATGCAGGGTAGTGCAAGGTTATTCACTTTTGTAGTAAGAAAGGAAGAATATGTTTTAAAAGGCATGAAACTTGTAAGTGTTGACATTCAGAGCAATTTGGGTTGCTTGTACAAGGAACACAGAAAGATAGCATGCAGGTAGAGAAAGCAATTAAGAAGGCAAATGGCCACGTTGGCCTGAATTGCAAGGGATTGGAATATTAGAATAAAGAAGTCTTGCAAAATTGTAAAGTACCCTGGTGAGATCACATCTGGAGTACTGTTTGCAGCTTTGTACATTTTTAAGGAAATATATACTTGCACAGAAGGTGGTGCAGTGAATGTTCACTGGAAGCAGAGGATTGTCCTATGATGGGAGACTGAGAAAATTGGGTCTACACTCTCTGGAGTTTGGAAGAATGAAATGTAATCGCATTGAAACATGCCAAATTGAGAAGTTTTACAAGGTGGACACTGAGAGGTTGTTTCCCGTGGCTTGGGAAATCTAGGACACTGGGCCCCAGCCTCAGGATAAGGGGGCAATCATTTGGCATTCTGATGACCAGAAATTTCTTCACCCAAAGGGTTGTGAATCTTTGGAATTCTCTACCCTAGGGGGTGTGAATGCTCCATCATTGAATATATTCACGGCTGAGTTCGGCAGATTTTAGGTCGCCTGGGAAATCATGGGATATTGGAAGCAGGAAGGAACGTGTAGTTAAGACTGATGATCAGCCATATTCGTATTGAACAGTTACGGGGCCCTATGGTTCTTCTCCTGCTTGTACCTCTCATGTTCTTATGTAAATAATAGTACAGGAATCACCGTGGTTTTAGGAAAATATACTGTACAGCTTTTCATCAGCGCCTTATTTGGGTAGATGCACAGAGAATCTGGGCATGCAGGTCCACAGTTCCTTAGAAGTAGCGGCACAGGTGGAAATACTGGTAAAGAAAGCATCTGACATGCTTGCCTTCATTGGACATGGTATTGAATATAAAAGCTTGCAAATTATGTTACAGTTACATAGAACCTTGGTTAGGCCACAATTGGAATACCGCGTCCAAATTCGGGTCATCACACTACCAGAAGGATGTGGAAGCTTTGGAGAGAGTACAGAAAAGGTTTATCAGGTTGTTGCCTGGTATGGAGGGTAGTAGCTATGATGAGAGATTGAATAAACTGGGATTGTTCTCCCTAGAGAGACGAAGGCAGAGGGGCGGCCTGATAGAAGTTTATAAAATTACTAGTGTTATAGATAGGGTGAACGGCTGGAGGCTTTTTCCCAGGGTGGAAATGACAATTACAAGGAGGCACAAGTTCAAGGTGAGGGGGGATAGGTTCAGTGGAGATGTGCGGGGGATGTTTTTTACATAGAGGGTGGTAGTGGCCTGGAATGCACTGCCAAGTGAGGTGATTGAGGCAGATATGTTAGCAACCTTTAAGACGCATCTAGATAGAAACATGAACAGACGGGGTATAGAAGGATATAGGCCATTGTCTAGATAAGACATGTGATCAGCGCGGGCTTGGAGGGCCGAAGGGCCTGTTCCTGTGCTGTACTGTTCTTTGTTCTTGTGTCCAATCGTCCTTGTGCCATCACCTGGCTTCATCTATCCAAACTTTTCCAAAAGGGAAAACCCATTTGGGCTAGAACTCTGGATGCCCACAAACACATACTTCAGCAAAGGAAGATGTTGCTTCAAATATGTGTTTAAGATTGGAACAAAAAATCATCAGCATAGTTACAGATATAATTAGAAATATTTATAATATTAACCAGCTGTCTTGCCAATGAATGTACACTTTATTCACACAGGAGACCAATTTATTTTGCTGCCTCCACTCTATTTGCATTGACATCCAGGTCTTCCATGAACAAGCAATTGTGGCAACATTGCTATTGAACTGTAACTATAAATCGTCAGCCTCTGATTTTTGTTCTAAACGCAGCTCCATCTAATTACCAGAATTTGTCCATCTTTGGGCCCCTTACTGCTTAGGCAGAGCTACTAAAATGATATATACATATTATTATCATTTTACTGTATTAGTTCCTGTTAGTTTTGCCAACTGATAACAGATTGAATTCTTTCTTTATTCTTCTGCAACACTTCTTTGCTGTGCAAAACTTAAGCTGGACTAACTTCAGCCCCAAGCCTCCAGGGGTAGGCCTTCAATCATGTCTTTGCACAATCTAATGGTTAATCTCTGCTCACATTGAGCTTAAAGACATTTTAAAGGCAATGTGCGAAGGTATCTGAAAGATGTCACTGACAAGAGGCTGCCGGGAGATGGACTGTTGCTGATCTCCCCTTAATGAGCCACTTGCACAGCGCTGATAAGGCCCAGAGATTTACAGGCGCAGACAACATGGAGCTAAAACAGGCTTTTTTCTATTGACGTGCTGTCCGTCATTTATATCAGTCATCACCACAGTCAAGAACAGTGGGCCAAAACAATCGGGCCTGTGTTTCTGCTCTGCTGAACAGGGACAGATGTCAGATAAATGATAGAGCTGTGCCAGCTCGATCTAACGGGCTGGATGTGCACCTCACATTTCTCAAATACTGTGATGAAACAGGGCAGACACTGCATAGATAAGTGAAAGCATAATGGGGTTGGGGACAAATAGCATAAGAAAAACAAATGATCCTGTATTTTAGCCACTCTTACTTTTTTTTTCCCCTCAGAGTGCGACACGCTGAACCAATTTCTGAAATGTGCCTGATGACAGAGAGGAGAGGTCTTCATTGACTGCACTTGATAGCGACTGATTGATTCGTTTGCCCTAAGAGATTGTCGTCAAGACAACAGAATATTCAAAGGCGGGTAATTGTTGCGCACGATGCTCCTACCAAGGAGGCAGGCAGGATCCAGGAAAATAAGGGAATAGCAAGGACTAAAATAATTTACATGGCGCCCGGATTAGTGAAGGTCTCAGCGGTACCCGAGTAACCCCTGTTCTATTGGCACTTGGAGTTCACTTCTTGTAAATACTTTTATCTAGACCTCTGCTGTGGCATAGAGCCAACTACTTGTCCCGTTACACGATGCTGTGCTGTTCTGTGCATCTGGGAAATTAAATATAGTCTTGGTTTGGCTTTGAACATTCACATCATCGATTTGATTTTCTAAGTTATCACAGTAAATCATTTTTGCTTCAGTAAAAATGAATGCAATATTTCCCATTATGACCGTATAAATTACAAAAGGATAACAACTATCGATAATGTAACTCGCAATCTCTGCAGTCCAAGATTTTACTTCAGTTTCTGGTAATATTATGGGTTGTCTAGAAATAGAGAGAAATGACTGTCGGATATTGAAAGATTTCCCGTGTGGGAGATGCTTGATGATCACGTTGCCTTTAATTTGCTCAGATCTGTCACACAGAGGGCAACTGAATTGACTTCTTTGAGAGCTTTGTAATTAAGAAAAGCACGAACAGGAAGATCTTCATTTAAACTAAATGCGAACTAATCTCAATGTAAAACTGCTGTTATAATTTAGTCATAATTATTACATAGTACTCAGAAGTATCGCTCCTTCGTGACATCAGGACAATGATGTATCTGCCCACCTCTGATCCTACCAATCATACAAGATGAGCAATTAAAGCATGCTCAATTCTGCACCCTTTAATGGCCAACCCCTTTCTGTAACCTTAATAACAGCTTCAAATCAACTGTCTTACTAACTGAAGTTGTAAAGGAAAAGTATTGAGTTCAGTTTTGACTTTCATTTGAGTTTTGTGAAATACAAATGCATTGAAAACGTGATTGTTGAAAAAAATGAAAAATGAAAATCGCTTATTGTCACGAGTAGGCTTCAATGAAGTTACTGTGAAAAGCCCCTAGTCGCCACATTCCGGCGCCTGTCCGGGGAGGCTGGTACGGGAATCGAACCGTGCTGCTGGCCTGCTTGGTCTGCTTTAAAAGCCAGCGATTTAGCTGAGTGAGCTAAACCAGCCCCTGTTTGAAGGTTGTTTGAAGGTGACAAGCCATGTTAACACTAGAGTGGCTTGTACATGGCTTGAGAGTTGGGAGAACAAACGCTGTTGCCTGCCGTGAGAGCGAAATAGCAGTTATAATACAGAATCACAGAATAATAGTGCACAGAAGACACCCTTCGGCCCATCGAGTCTGCATGGACACGACAAAGACACCCGACCTGCCTACCTAATACTATATACCAGCACTTGGCCCATAGCTTTGAATGTTAACATGTACCAAGTGCTCATCCAGGTACTTTTTAAAGGATGTGAGGCAACCCGCCTCTACCACCCGCCCAGGCAGTGCATTCCAGACCATCACCACCCTCTGGGTAAAAAAGGTTTTCCTCAAATCCCTCTAAAACTCCTGCCCCGCACCTTGAATTTCTGTCCCCTCGTAACTGACCCTTCAACTAAGGGGAACAGCTGTTCCCTATCCACCCTGTCCAAGCCCCTCATAATGCTGCACACCTCAATCAGGTCACCCCTCAGTCTTAGCTCCAGTGAAAACAACTCAAAGGCGGCACGATAGCACAATGGTTAGCACAGTTGCTTCACAGCTCCAGGGTACCAGGTTCGATTCCCAGCGTGGGTCACTGCCTGTGCACATTCTCCCCGTGTCTGCGTGGGTTTCCTCCGGGTGCGTCGGTTTCCTCCCACACTCCAAAGACATGCAAGTTAGGTGAATTGGCCACACTAAATTGCCCTTAGTGTCCAAAAAGGTGAGGTGGGGTTACTGGGTTACAAGGATAGGGTGGGTGTGTGGGCTTAGGTAGGGTGCAGACTCGATGGGCCGAATGGCCTCCTTCTGAACTATAAATTCTATGATTCTATCCAACTTCTTTTCATAGCTTAAATGTTACATCTCAGGAAACATCCTGGTGAATCGCCTCTTCTCCCCCTCCAGTGCAATCACATCCTTCCTATAATGTGTCGCCCAGAATTGCATTCGGTACTCCAGCAATATCCTCACCTCAATCGATCTTCCCATTTCGGCACGCATGGTACTTAAGCTAATATGGTGCCCGTTTCCCTCGCGGTACAAGCAGCGACAGAAATCATGAATGCCTGAAGAGGGATACAATCATTGAAGAAATACCAGCATGATTACACACATCACAGAGTGTGTCGATAAGCAAGGAGTGAGGGCTGGGAATTCACAATACACGATGGGTGGGCACATCTACGGACCAGACTGATACCTGCAAAGCAGCATAGTGCTCAATCTCTGAACAGGGTGGCCCAAAAGGGTCTTCCGGCCTCTACTGCAATACACCCCAAAGGGTTCACACCAGGTGTAGCTCTGTGCTCATGAAGGAGCGGCTGCTCGCTCTGTATTCTTGAGGGGAATTTTGAGTGGGGGCGAGTTCAAAGGGCTGAAATTGTCGGTGCCTCTGAAAGCTGGCAGGAACCCATTGACTTCTTTCTTTTGCTTGAGTGAATTCTACATTGTGTGTGATACCCTCTGTGGACAGGGAGGTCAGCTATTTAAATATTTAAAGTTCCAGTCATCTGCGTCTTTAGTTCTGAATTTAATTGTGCGACCATGGCTTTTCTGTGTTCCCTGGAACTTGCCTGTGCAATCAGAGTGAGGTAGCAATGGGGTTTTAGAAGGTTGAATAGTGGGGTCTCACATCCGCTTCATTGCCCAGAAGAAAGGCTCTTTCATGCTCACTTGTTCGAAGAGGGTTTTTCTGGGCTTTGGAGGTTATTTCCAATAATTTGATGTTATGCCCACTGCTTTGGAGTTCATTGCTTTTGATCTGAACTCCTCAGCTGTCAATCTTCAAATCAGCACAGGGAGCAACTTGAATCTCAGTTGAGGAACAAGGGAAGCAGCAACACCCTTCTTCTCACCCACTTGCCGCTCCACAGAGGGGATGAGTTCAGAACCTGCAGCTCGCAGGAAGCAAAATCCCCAACACAGGGTTTACAGACAGGGGATAAGCTTCTTGGGCACAGTCTGCGAACAGTCTGGGTTCTGTTGATGCTATACATCTTATGACCTAAGGGCTCGAGGGAGGAGCCACAATTTGATGGATAACTGGCTGCACGCCAACCCTGCTTCCCACTGTAGGAACAATAACCTAACAGCACTCTTGGACACCACAAGACTGCCTCTGTGCTTGTCTGCATTCCATCCCCCATACACCCCATGACCAACCCAATCTAAAGGACATTAACCTTGTATATCAAAATGCACAGCTATGATTATCAATTGGAAAGGTCATTGTAGGAATATTCACCACAACTGTATCAACTGTGAAAATAAAGAAGAAGTAGCTCTTCATCCCTTGACTGTTATTTGTTAAATATCTGTCCATTTTCCTGTCATAATATCCACTCATGTATATCATGAGATGCAGACAGGCAGTGATTGACACACAGGATAACCAATGAACACACACAACACAGAACAACCAATCACTAGACAGGACACCACCGCTATAAAGCCCACAGGGCCTGAAGGCTCTCCCTCTCTCACAGGACACGGCTAGGGAGATAGTCGCAGTGCAGGCCAATGAACATTATCACCATGTGATAGAGAACTAGTCTGGTCAAGCCAGTAGGAGGTTATCAGTTAGGTTAATAGAGTGTCAACCCACAGCAGATTATGTACAGCAATCAACAGGTTCAATAAAACAGTGTTGGACCATCTCCTGTGTCGGAAGCCTGTTTCTCGTTTTACTGCATCCAGTTGCAGTCGATGTTAGACCAACACAGATAACACATCATGGTACCAGAGAGCTATTAACACTAATGACCCTACCTCGAGTGAATCTGCAACGACCAGCGGCATTAAAAAGATCCAGCCTCCTCCGCAATTCCGGATCTCTGGCAACCTCGGCGCCAACTGGGAAGTCTTCAAACAGAAGTTCCTCCTGTATATCGAGGCCTCCGACCTCGAGGCAGCATCGGATGCCCGAAAGATCACGCTGTTCCTGTCGACTGCGGGGGACCACGCCATCCACATCTATAACTCGCTCACGTTTGCCTGTGGTGAAGACAAGACAAAGTTCAAGACGGTTCTGCTGAAATTTGACAACCACTGCGACATTGAGGTGAATGAGAGCTTTGAATGGTACATCTTCCAACGGAGGCTTCAGGGTAAGGATGAACATTTTCAGTCCTTCTTGACCCATCTCCGCATCCTAGCGCACTCATGTAATTATGACTCGACGGCTGATTCCATGATTCGTGATCAGATGCAGACAGGCAGTGATTGACACATAGGATAACCAATGAACACACACAACACAGACCAACCAATCACTAGACAGGACACCACCGCTATAAAGCCCACAGGGCATGAAGGCTCTCCCTCTCTCACAGGACACGGCTAGGGAGATAGTCTCAGTGCACAGGCCAATGAACATCATCACCATGTGGCAGAGAGCTAGTCTGGTCAAGCCAGTAGGAGGTTATCAGTTAGGTTAATAGAGTGTCAACCCACAGCAGATTATGTACAGCAATCAACAGGTTCAATAAAACAGTGTTGGACCATCTCCTGTGTCGGAAGCCTGTTTCTCGTTTTACTGCATCCAGTTGCAGTCGATGTTGGACTAACACAGATAACACATCATTTCCCTTTTTAATATGTTCTTGGGGCTTCTAGTGATCTGATAGGCGCCAAACCCAACTGCAGTCCCAAATAACACGGTACCCACTTTGACATAACCTAGCAAGCCTCCTGATGTCACCATCATCGTGTGTCCGAGGTCTAAATAAAGGATGTCGCCCATTTAGGGGTTTTGCCCCATATGTTTAAGGCCTGCTTGTCTCTGGATGTCCCCTTTTCTCCTCAGAATGACACATTTTAAACTCCAGCCTGAAAACAAAAACAAAATTCCCGTACCAGCCTCCCCGAACAGGCGCCGGACTGTGGCGACTAGGGGCTTTTCACAGTAACTTAATTGAAGCCTACTTGTGACAATAAGCGATTTTCATTTTCATTTCATTTCATATTCTTGCTCTTGCTAATAAATTGGAGCCCTGGTTCGACTCACCCTTCCGTTGCTCGTTTTTCTACCTCTTTAATGTAAGGGAATGGAGACTGTTGCAGCCATTTCATGCTTGTAGAAGGACTTCTGTGAATGGTATAAATAGATATAAGGAATATACTTGTGCTATAGTAAGTAAAGTTGCCATAGTCCCAGGTGACCATACACTGCTTTCCCCTTTGAGAGGGGAGAGCTGACTGTTGGTGATTTAACCTGAGGGTCACCACACCTCAGGCAAGGGGCAAGGTTGAGAAGACGGAGCTTTCGTGAATTACCTCAGCCAGTTCAGGAATTGAACCTGCCAGTGGCCTTGCTCTGCATCATGAACCAGGTGTCTAGCCAACAAAACTATTGTAGTGTCAAAGAAGGTGTTTTGTTGTGCAGGGATGAAAATTCACAACATTTAAGTGTTTTGTTGTGTATTGACTTTCACCCTCATCTAAGCGATACAGAGCCCTTTGGAGGTTATCGTTTTGCTCCTGATGGGCTTAGGAAGGAAAGTGGTCAGATCTTTCAAAAATGTTGTGTTCTTTCCAAATATTACATTGATCGCCAAGCTAGCTGAATTACCTAAAAGGATAGTGTTTAAGTGGGAGGGCAGGGGGAGTAAAGTTTAAAAAAATAAATTTAGAGTACCCAATTCATTTTTTCCAATTAAGGGGCAATTTAGCGTGGCCAATCCACCTAGCCTGCACATCTTTGGGTTGTGGGGGTGAAACCCACGCACATACGGGGTGAATGTGCAAACCCCACAGGGACAGTGACCCAGCGTCGGGATCGAACCTGGGACCTCATCGCCGTGAGGCGGCAGTGCTAACCACTATGCCATCATAGTGGATTCATTTCAGTAAACTGTATTCAGTAAACAGTGAGAATACCATTGGCATTCCGGAGAGGAGGCAAAGGGTTAATGTAAAGGCATTGCCTTGCTCTATCCCAGCACTACCATTCAGGATTAACCTTCACGCAGGTTATTACCAAATAGTGGAATTCTTTAAAAAAAAACGTATTAGAAAGTCTGGCGGAGTGTACAATTGGTTTACCTCAGTGATTTATGCTTGCAATGTAATCACAGCCTCATTATGCGTTCACGGATAAGAGCTCAGGCATCTTGAAAGTGTGGAAATAGCTGCATCCCAGGGAAGTCATTGCTTGACTGAGAGCTACGGCTCTGATCTATTCTGTCAATTGCACAATGTTTATTTATATAAATTGTATTATTTTCAAGTGCCTTCAGTTTCTGCTATTCATACTTTAAAGGGTCTGGATGATTGGTACCTTTATTGGCCTGTAGTGAAAGGAGATTTTGTTTAATAAAGTGGAAAATTATTAATGAATTACAGTTTTTTTCAAAACAACTTATTGTCACTATAGGGTTTATTGTTTCCATATAGACATGCAAGTACCATAGATTGCATTGAGGGAATTAAGGGCCATTGGATGTGGTTGGATAGGCATAACTTGATATGGTTATGAGAAGCTATGGGGGATGACCATGAGGAGGGCTTGGGGATATGTGGGAGTTGAGGGAGTGTAATGGGCGAGGGTTATGGTAGCCTTATTGTTTCCATTACACTGAGAAAAAGTCCCAGAGCACTAAGCTGGGTCTTTTAAACAGCACACATTGGTACCTACCAGGACCTTTAGCGACCTTCGAACTTTCACCAGTTAGCAACCGTGCATGCAACATTTCTCATCCCCGCGCCCCCCCCGACCCAAAATGCAAAACCCATCTTTTCAGGTTCTTTCTGGGGATGAGCGTAGAAATTTCACTCATGCATAGGCCAATTGGGGGCCTCATGTAGCCAATTAATGGCTACTTAAGGGCCTCCTCCTGTTCTTGGACTCGGGGAGTGTGGCACCAAGTGTCCAGTTGCCAGTTGAATCCTATGGGCAGTGCTAGATACCATCCGACTGTGCATCTTGTGCCCAACAGAGGCACACCATACCCCAAGGAATCCCCCCCATACATCTCCCCTCTCTCCCCCGCCCTGCTGATCCCATTGCCCTCGATATTCTCCCAATGTGTTTTAAAAGTCCTCTTCAAAGCTCAAGCAACAAGTGAACAAGAAAAGGAAATGTACCTTTAACTAGTGTTCAAAATCTCGACAACTTTTGTACCCCAAATCAATTGCTCGCTATTGGGTAAGGTCATTAGACCAAACCTTCACACCATAATGTTGTGTGGCCGCATTAATGAACACTAACAGGCATTTTAAATATCAATCAGCTGTTTTAATGATCCTTTGGGCTTTTAGCATAAGCTTAAATTACTTTCCCATGATGGTATCATGCATCAAACGCAGGTTAAACTGGCACTTTGGCTGAAAATCACATCTTGGTCAGACTTGTTTGCACCTAAAATATCCAGGGAAAATTGTCCCCATGTTGCCTGTAGCTGAACATGCTGGGGACCTGATTGGCAACTAATCAGAAACTAAAGTATTGTTGGATCTCCCTTTACCTGTACCTTCACCTTCAATCCATGCCGTGAAACCTACCTCTCTGACCAAGCTTTTTGTGACTTGTTGTAATATCGATCTATGAATGATTTGGAGGAAAATGTAACTGGTCTGATTAGTACGTTTGCAGACGCCACAAAGGTTGGTGGAATTGTGAATAGCGATGAGGGCTGTCGTAGGATACAACAGGATTTAGATTCTTTGGAGACTTGGGCGGAGAGACAGCAGATGGAGTTTAATCCGGACAAATGTGAGGTAATGCATTTTGGAAGGTCTAATGCAGGTAGGGAATATACAGTGAATGGTAGAACTCTAAAGACTATTGAATGTCAGAGAGATGTAGGTGTACAGGTCCACAGGTCACTGAAAGGGGCAACACAGGTGGAGAATGTAGTCAAGAAGGCATACGGCATGATTGCCTTCATTGGCTGGGGCATTGAGCATAAGAATTGGCAAGTCATGTTGCAGCTGTATAGAACCTTAGTTAGGCCACACTTGGAGTATAGTGTTCAATTCTGGTCGCCACACTACCAGAAGGATGTGGAGGATTTAGAGAGGGTGCAGAAGAGATTTACCAGGATGTTGCCTGATATGGAGGGCATTAGCTATGAGGAGCGGTTGAATAAACTCGGTTTGTTCTCACTGGAACGACGGAGGTTGAGGGGCGACCTGATAGAGGTCTACAAAATTATGAGGGGCAGAGACAGAGTGGATGTCAGAGGCTTTTCCCCAGGGTAGAGGGGCCAATTACTAGGGGGCAGAGGATAATGGTGCGAGGGGCAAGGTTTAGAGTAGATGTACGAGGCAAGTTTATTTACACAAAGGATAGTGGGTGCCTGGAACTCGCTGCCGGAGGAGGTGGTGGAAGCAGGGACGATAGTGACATTTAAAGGGCATCTTGATAGATACATGAATAGGATGGGAATAGAGGGATACGGACCCAGGAAGTGTAGAAGATTGTAGTTTAGTCGGGCAGCATGGTCGGCACGGGCTTGGAGGGCCGAAGGGCCTGTTCCTGTGCTGTACTTTTCTTTGTTCATTGTTCTTTGTTTTGTCTCAGTGGCAAACATTGTCCAATTATGTTCCTGTAAAGAGGATTGGAACAGTTCTACTCCTTTACAGGCATGAAACACAAATTGTTGCTGTCCACAGTGACTCTTAATTATCTGCCAATTTCCATTATCCGCACCGAGAGAGGGTGGGTGAGAATTAAGGTTCCACAATAGTAATTCCTGGAACCGTACTTATTTATTTCAGTCTTTATTCATTATCCCAAGAAACTGTATTTCCTTGGCGTGTGTGGTTCATTAGCACGTCATGAGCATCTGAATTGATTCTATAGCCTGAGGATTCTGTACAAAGCATCTTAAATGATACCAAAATACTTAAAACGTCGCTTATCGGTTTTAAAATAACTTCAAATGGAATGCAGTATTGAGTTGCTCGCATTTGATCCATGTTCATCAGGCTCCAAATATTTTGCAGCATTTGAGTGGTATCATCTGGCCAGGGTTATTCTGCCGCAGTGCTACTGGGGGGTGGGGGTTGGGGGTGGGGGGTGGGGGGGGATTAAGCTCCTGCTACCACTGTCAAGTGAATTTACTTTGCCATGATCGCTGTGATATTTAGTGGTTAGATGTTTGCCAGAGGTTGAGCAAAAAGCTTGGGAATAAAGATGTCAAGTCCATTAATCACAGTTACAAAAGTCACTGGGTTAAGATACCGGTCTGGGATCAGCCGTGGTTCCCACTGTAAAATTCATTCGGGCACCGAGCTGATTAGGTCATCTCGTCGTCCTATGCTTGGAGGTCTAACAGAAGCTGGCAGTTACAACAATTATCCTCCAACTACTCGAG
This sequence comes from Scyliorhinus canicula, assembly GCF_902713615.1. NCBI lineage: Eukaryota > Metazoa > Chordata > Chondrichthyes > Carcharhiniformes > Scyliorhinidae > Scyliorhinus > Scyliorhinus canicula. Next base: position 25,529,931 of record NC_052149.1, read on the forward strand.
GCAATACAATATATGGTATAGGAAGGCCACATGCAGCTTTCATATTGTGTTGAATTCATGGTTGTCCTTTCTTGTACTCATTGTGGAGAGTACTGATGTAAGTGCTGCATTGACATGCTGAGTGGCTCCACATTTCTTAAACATGCATTGTAAGCTTGATTGCAATCAGTGCGCTGGGGTTTTTATCCTGCTGAAGATTTTGCAAATATTGGGTGATAAATTCACAAGTGTGTTCTGTGGATCTCCCTGATGAATGGATCTGAGTTATTGCGCTACCAGTGTCTAGCAAACAGTAAGGCATTCAATATTTATATTCAAATATCAGCGGATGGTGAGTTTGCTTGCCTTTCTGCAAGTGTACCTGATTTGAAATCTTCAGTGGTGATCTCCAAATAGCACTTTGAAAATGGCAAAACTCTTCAAGGCTCCTACAATTAAAAATCATGTGCAAATGTAAGATTGGGGACGCAACGGAGGTAACCAATCATAGTAGTTGCAGTGGCTCCGTGTAAAAAAAGAGCAATGAAGACAGATGTCAGGAAGAATTTAGTCACATAAAGAGCAAACGACACTTGGAATAGGAATGAGGTAAAGGTCGGGCGGCGAAAGGTTTGGAGTCAGTCATGAGGCAACAGATAGGGGGAGGGGCAGAGAATGTGATTGGTTTCCTCCCTGGATGACCATGTGGCCACCCTTATCTGCATTTGCGTTACAATCTTGTTGTTTAAACATCAGTAGAGGATATTTTTATGAATAATCACACAGCACAGCTTGCTTCTGTGACAGAAACAAAAGCATTACCATATTTGACCCATTCAAGTATATTAATGTGCTACTCACGATTACGTCACTGTGACAATATTGATCCACCGTACCTCCACCTGTTCTCCCTCCACGAAAAGTAACATTAATTTTCAAATGCATTTACGGATGCTCCAAATTGATATATTACAAGGGTCTGTGATGTGTGTATTGTGGATATAAGGGTTTAGTGAAAATTAAGACAGGTTTGCAATCACTGGCCAAACATTTTTATTCTACTTTTTCATCTCGCCTCACGCATGACAAAACTGATAATAGCTTTTAGAAAGAGAACAGTTCTCAGCCTTAATAAAACTGAACTGAATGCTGTCATGGACATGTCTTTCACTCAAGTAGGGGAGTGGAGTTGTCAGCAAAGCCCCATACTGGTAATTGTGCAATTGGCTATATTTTCGTGCGATAGTTTCTGTGCTACATTGCTGTACAAGATACATGCTAATAAATATGCAAAGTTTCAATCACTGCTTTGTAAAGAGATTTTATCAGACTAAGTGAAATTGCCACTAAAAGAAACTTCAAATCTGATTCTCTTCCCTCACCTACTGATGCACAAAGGCAGACAGCCGTCTGTTTCCATAGCTAGTTATTCCCAGAACAGGGGCGGGATTCTCCCCCTGTCGGGTCGGAGAATCGCCCGGGGCTGGCGTCAATCCCGCCCCCGCCGTGTCCCGAATTCTCCGCCACCCAAGATTCGGCGGGGGCGGGAATCGGGCCACGCCGGTCGGCGGGTCCCCCGCGGCGATTCTCCGGCCCGCGATGGGCTGAAGTCCTGCCGCTGTCAAGCCTCTCCTGCCGGCGGGAATCAAAACACCTATCTGACCGGCGGGATTGGTGGCGCGGGTGGGCGCCGGGGTCCTGGGGGGGGGGGCCGCGGGACGATCTGATCCCGGGGGGTGCCCCCACGGTGGCCTGGCCCGCGATCGGGGCCCACCGATCGGTGGGCGGGTCTGTGCCGTGGGGGCACTCTTTTTCTTCCGCCTTCGCCATGGTCTTCACCATGGCGGAGGTGGAAGAGACCCGCTCCCCTGCGCATGCGCCGGGATGACGTCAGCAGCTGCAGACGCTCCAGCGCATGCGTGGACTTACAGCGGTCGGCAAAGTCCTTTCGGCCCCGGCTGGTGTGGCGCCAAAGGCCATTCACGCCAGCTGGCGGAGCGCCAACCACTCTGGCGTGGGCTTAGCCCCTCAATGTGAGGGCTTGGCACCTAAAGGTGCGGAGTGGTTCACGCCACTTCATCCCGCCGGGACTCCCCGCCCCGCCGGGTAGGGGAGAATCCCGGTCCAGGTCTCCAGTCTGCCGCTAGGGCTTTTCGCTTCAGGGTCACCACTCCGCGTTAAGCCTGGCTGACCAGGAGTCTCTCCCGCTCTTACCGTTAGCCATTAGCGTGTTGGAAGGATTTTACAGGTTGACACTGAACCCGTTTCAATGCATTAAGAACGCGCCTTCCTTGGCCATCAAATCCTGGGGTGGGACACAAACCTGGAGCCTGTGGTTCAGAGATAGGGACGATACCCTCTGCACCACAAGACCTCTGAAAGAAAAAAAACTCAGCACGGTAGCATTGTGGATAGCACAAATGCTTCACAGCGCAGGGTCCCAGGTTCGATTCCCCGCTGGGTCACTGTCTGTGTGGAGTCTGCACGTCCTCCCCGTGTGTGCGTGGGTTTCCTCCGGGTGCTCCGGTTTCCTCCCACAGTCTGAAGATGTGCAGGTTAGGTGGATTGGCCATGATAAATTGCCCTCAGGGTCGAAATTGCCCCTTAGTGTTAGGTGGGGTTTCTGGGTTATGGGGATAGGGTGGAGGTATGGGCTTGGGTAGGGTGCTCTTTCCAAGAGCCAGTGCAGACTCGATGGGCCGAATGGCCTTCTTCTGCACTGTAAATTCTATGAAAAGAAATTGCATTGGTCTGTAATTTACCTACAATTATTTCACAGCAGCTGTTTCCTGAGACTTGCAACTCAGTAAAACTGACAATTATACAATAACGTCCTGGAGTACATTCCCCTCTTTGCCTTTCAAAGGACGAAAGGACAAAAGTTTCTGCTGCGCATCACCTGAACACATTTCAAATTTGATTTGAATTTTTAAAAAAATAATGAGGAGCTGAGGAATTTTTTCCCTGGAATCAATGCTTGTGTCTTGAACAGGACATTAGAAACAAAAATAACCTCGTTTGGAACAGCAGCAGCAAAAGAAAAATGGCTGGGAAAAAGAAGAGCAGGTTCTCCTAATTGCGACCAGTTATTGATTTCTTTGATAATGCCTCCTGTCATATGGGAAATGTGCAAAAAGCTTTCGTCGGAACAGCTTTTGTTTTATTTTGCAAATGTACTATTTGGGGTGGGGAGGAGGGTTTATGTTCAATTTTTGGCTCAGGCTTCTGTTTATGTGATTCCTTGCTCTCCCAAACATGTAACTACAATCGTGCAGGATCTGTCATCCATGGCCAAGTGCTGTAATGACTTTATTTATTTTTTAAAAACTGATAATTGTTTAAATCTTTAAATCTCTCTTAGTGTTCTGATATTGTTCCCAGAAACAAAAACACCGGATGGTTCATGATTTCTCCATGATTTCTATAATTACCTTCAATATTCTAAATCTGTGGGATCTATACTTTACAGGTACTGCTCCTTCATAGTCCATTAAGCATAATCGTCACCGTTCGATGAGACAAATAGACCAAATAACAGGATTCTTGAAGCCGGAGAAACTTCCAGGAGACTGGGCACTTTGGGACTAATTCCTTCGAATGGAAATTCCCCTCCATAATGAACAAAAAGGATATTGGCTTTGTGTATCGACAACACCTCGACACTGTAGTGCTCTGTTACTGTAGCGACATTGTGGTATTGTGTATTAGTCCCTTGGTAGGTCTGAAGATGCACGGCCTTCTCATTTTGACACGGGGTTATGACCCAATCGAAAAACCGAGTAGCAAAACAAAACTGTGTCAATTTCGAAGCCCCAGTCACTGATTTTGCTGCAAGTGCGAATAAACCTCAGCCGTCAAGAAGCTACCAAAATAGTTAAAATAATGTGGAGTTTTGCAAGTATTTGTTTCCCCTCCCCCACCCCCAAAAATAGATGAAGTCGAGGCCATTTTTTGGTATTGGATTCACGCGTCCATCTCCAAAGATTAGTCAACTCCCTCTTTCTAGGCTTTTTATACCTGATATTTTTAAAATCAGACCTTTAATCGTCCTTGGGGATAGGCTTTCGGCAGAGAAGGCACAAAAGGCCCTGTTAGATTTTGAACAACAACTCCTCCATTGTTGTCATGCCACACAGCGAACGATGCCTGGGAGTTGAGATGCTGATTTTTATTTTACGAGTGTTCCACCTTTCTGCTTTTCTAATTATCTACCATTGTTCAAGAAGCATCTATGAACTAGGGGGAGGCGCCATGTTCCCCTGGAGCTGGCTCACCAGTTGTAAATTTGTTTTTGCAGTATCTTGATGCACTAATATGATGCCAAAGGCACAATCAATAGTCAGCAGGCCGAGTTTATGGGTGGTATAGAGGAGAGGCTTCATCTACTTGACACTTTCTCCCTGACACTGCTGCAGCCTTTCAGAGAAGACATGAAACTGCTCCTTCTGCACACAATGAGCCTTTTATAATTGAAACTATAATTATTGTGTGGAGCATATCCAATCTATAAACGGATCACTAAACCTTGCACTACACTTGTAATGAATGTTTTTAATAAAATTGAGATTTTCATTTCTCTCAGACCGTCAAATATATTTACCAAATCGTCAAAGTCTGTTTGGTTACTAAATGTTGCCACAGGCAGGGGCCATAATTTCAATTTATTTAATATTAGCTGAGCTACAAAGTCGTATTGCTGGAGCTTAAATCATTGTTCAGCTTGCTGGGGAATTGTACTCCGGGCCTCTCAAAAAATATTGGGGCTGCAAGTACTGAGAAAAATTAAATAAAGAGAATTTACAGAGAAATCATGGTAGAAGTTCACATTATTACATTTTTTTTTCAAATTTTCATTTCCAGGATGCAGATGTCAAAGTCAAGGCCAGAATCAATCATCGAATCCCTGCAGTGCAGAAGGAGGCCAGTCGACCATCAGGTCTGCGCTGACCCTCCAAAATAGCACCCCAACCCAGGCCTACTCCCCTGCCCTAAACCCATAGCCCCACCTATCCTTTGGATACTGAGGAGCAATTTAGCATGGGCCAATCCACCTAACCTGCACATCTTTGGACTGTGGGAGGAAACCGGAGCACCTGGCGGAAACCCACACAGATATGGGGAGAACATGCAGACTCCACACAGTCACCCGAGGTTGGAATTGAACTCGAGTCCCTGACACTGAGGCAGCAGTGCCAACCACTGTGCCACCATTCCACCCTCAGAAAAAGCACATAGTTAACAAGAATGGTGATTAAAAACCACAGCGCAAATGAAGAAAAAAAAGACGCAAAGGACATCTTAAAACTACGAACAGCAGCTCGATTGTTGTTAATTCGGCCCAGTGGTGGTAGTGGTGGGCTGTCACCTTGAATCATTGAGGCCCAGATGCACTGTAGTGCTTTAAATACAACTGACTGGCTTCCGAGGCACCCAAGACTATACTAGAGTCAACCATGTTGACATGCGACTGGAGTCACAGGTCAGATCGGATAAAAGTGGCAAGTTTCCTTCCTTAAAGAACATCAGTCAATAAACTGGGATTTTCATGACCACTTTGTCTTTTTTTTTAACTAATACCAGTTTTCTTTTATTTCCAGAGTTTTGGAAAACTGACCATTGTGGGATTTCAACTCACACGCCGGAATATAAATCCAGTAACAACCACAAAATTGCGGTACATTTTGCAAACTCTGTACATTCAGAAAGTAAACCTCAGTCTACTGTTATAATTAAACACAGGCCTCAGGTGGTAGATCCCACAGTACTACTGTAATATTACAGTAATAATTACATATTACACTGTACAAATAGTGATAACCTTAACCATTTGCAGACTATGGCAAAAGTTAGAAGACCAAGTATGGGTAAGACAACATTGTGGTTCTAGTTAAAATAAATGAATGACAAGGTGTATGTGTGTAAATAACGGATAGCATTGATGCAGACTATTGGCTTTGCTTTAATTAGCAAACACACTGATGTCTGGACTCAAGATTAACTTGTTAAAATTCCAAGCAAACAACAGGATAGCTGTCAATAACTGAGAACTGGTGCGGTTATATGGTCGTATGCATTAAGTAACCCCTTTCACCTTCCTGATGGCTCTTCATTAAAGGATTTTATAGAATAGAACAGTACAGCACAGAACAGGCCCCTCGGCCCTCGATGTTGCGCCGAGCAACGATCACCCCACTTAAACCCACGTAACCCGTATACCCGTAACCCAACAATCCCCCCACTAACCTTACACTACGGGCAATTTAGCATGGCCAATCCACCTAACCCGCACATCTTTGGACTGTGGGAGGAAACCGGAGCACCCGGAGGAAACCCACGCACACACGGGGAGGACGTGCAGACTCCACACAGACAGTGACCCAGCCGGGAATCGAACCTGGGACCCTGGAGCTGTGAAGCATTGATGCTAACCACCATGCTACCGTGAGGCCCCTATTTTGTTTGACAATCCTTGAAAGCATCGTTTTACATTTTCTTTTAAACTATTCATGGAAGAAAACCTTGCACAGTTGGACCAGAAGACTTCCAAATACTTTCTCTTATTTGATAAGCAAATGTTCAAATGTATATTTCAGGAGCTCGACGCATTAAGACATCCACAAACATGACGCGAATAAACACTGGGACATAAATTACAAGTGAAAAATCTCTGCAGCACTTTTGGATTTTCCCAAACGGCAAACATGAGAATAATTTGTATTGCTTTCTGAGACCTGCAGCTGCAGTTTTCTAATAAAATATTCCAAAGCGCCTTCGAAGTTTCAATCTATTTGGATTCAAATATTAATTATTTGCTTTTGTTTTACAGAGGAAGTGTGTTCATTTGGAGAACTGTGAGGGAGAATGGTTTCCTGACTGTATGTTCTGTACTTCTAATTTCAGGCTGAGTAGACAAAAAAAAGTTTGGAATATATGGAAAGAAAAACGAATAAAAACACGTGTGGCGATCTTTGTGAGGGGGTTTCCAAGATGGAAGGCATAGTGATCACAAAGACACACAAAGCTCTTTTGAAGAACTAAACTAATTTTATTAACACTACTAAATTTGAGTTTGACACTTATTCTAAATAGCAAACATACATGTAAGAATTAAACTACACTCACTAAGACTATCTCCATCTACTAACTATAACTATTATATCTTAACTAGCTCTGCAATACACTATGAACCTTGTCTTCTTCAGCTCCAATCTTATTCTTCTTCTAATTGTCTTCTTCAGCTCCCCAAGCCCAGGAGCCAGTGCAATGTATAGTACTGTCCCTTAGCTCCCTCTAGTGGCTAGGTTTAACATAATATTAACTCTTCACATGCTGTACATTTGTATAATGACACAACACGGGGGGGGTGGGGGGCTAAGTTGGATGCCCCCCCCCCCGAACTGGCTGCAGGGATTGCGATACCCAATTACACACCACCCGTTCAAAGTGATGTGGACAGCAAGTAAACTTCATGCTGCCTGCTGATTTATACTGATGGCAGCAGGCAGACCAGTGCTGAATACACTTCCAAAGTGTGTGAGTGGCTGGGTCCAGTTCATTCTAGCATGTTATGTTCTTCTATGGAGCATGAATGGACCAGTCATACGACGAGGATTGGTAAAACAATAATACGGGTTCTTTATTAGAAGAAAAGTCTAGCTACGTAGGCCGGAATTTTCTGGTCATGCCATGGCTTTTCTGTAGGTGGGACTGGAAAGTATGGCAAGGTAGCCAAACGTTCATTGACATTGATGGCAGTGGTAAATCCCGCTGGTAGACGGACAGGACCAGGGCCGCTGTGCCATCAATGTCCATATTTGTCGTGGTCAATGGCAGCGTTCTAGCCCTGTGGGCCTGAACGCAGCAATGCTGAAAGAATTTTAATAACTAACTGTTCCATCGGTTCCACGGCATCAAGCTCTGGAATTCCCTCCCTACATCTCTCCGCCTCTCTACCTAGCTATCCTCTTTCCGATACTCTTCAAAACTTACCTCTTTGATCAAGGTCAGTCATCTCAGTCCCGGGCCATCACTACAGGAGATCCTCAGGGTAGTGTCCTGGGCCCAACCGTCTTCAACTGCTTCACTGATGACATTCCTTCCATCATAAGGTCAGAAGTAGAAGTATTCGCAGATGATTGCACAATGTTCAACGCCATTCTCGACTCGTCAGACACTGAAGCAGTCCACGTGTAAATGCAGCAAGACCTGGATAATATTCAGGCTTGGGCTGACAAGTGGCAAATAACATTCATGCCACACAATTGCCAGTCAATGACTATAAGACCATAAGACCATAAGACATAGGAGTGGAAGTAAGGCCATTCGGCCCATCGAGTCCACTCCACCATTCAATCATGGCTGATGGGCATTTTCCCCGTAGCCCTTAATTCCTCGCGACATCAAGAATTTATCTATCTCTGCCTTGAAGCCATTTAGCGTCCCGGCCTCCACTGCACTCCGCGGCAATGAATTCCACAGGCCCACCACTCTCTGGCTGAAGAAATGTCTCCGCATTTCTGTTCTGAATTTACCCCCTCTAATTCTAAGGCTGTGCCCACGGGTCCTCGTCTCCTCGCCTAACGGAAACAGTTTCTTTGCGTCCACCCTTTCTAAGCCATGTATTATCTTGTAAGTTTCTATTAGATCTCCCCTTAACCTTCTAAACTCCAATGAATACAATCCCAGGATCCTCAGCCGTTCATCATATGTTAGACCCGCCATTCCAGGGATCATCCGTGTGAATCTCCGCTGGACACGCTCCAGTGCCAGTATGTCCTTCCTGAGATGTGGGGCCCAAAACTGGACACAGTACTCCACTTGACTATCTTCAATAAGAGAGAATCAAACCATTGCCCCTTGACATTCAATGGCATTACCATCACTGAATTCCCCATTATCAACATCCTGGGGGTTACCATTGACCAGAAACTGAATTGGATTAGCCATGTAACTACTGTGGCCATAAGAGCAGGTCAGAGGCTAAGACTCCTGCGGCGAGTAATTCACCTCGTGACTCCCCAAAGCCTGTCCACCAACTACAATACACAAGTCAGGAGTGTGATGGAATACTCCCAACTTGCCTGGATGAGTGCAACTCCAACACTCAAGAAGCTTAACACCATTCAGAACAAAGCAGTCTGCTTGATTGCTCCCCCTTCCACAAACATTCACTCCCTCCACCACCAATGCACCGTAGCAGCCGTGTGTACCATTTACAAAATGCATTGCAGTAACTCACCAAGGTTCCTCAGGCAGCACCTTCCAAATCCATGACCACTATCATCTAGAAGGAAACAGCCAGATGCTTGGGAACACCACAACCTGGAAGTTCCCCTCCAAGTCACTCACCATCCTGACTTGGAAATATATCACCGTTCCTTCACTGTCGCAACATCCTGGAACTCTCTCCCTAACAGCGCAGAGGGTGTGCCTACACCACAAGGACTGCAGCGGTCAAAGAAGTCAGCTCACACCCCCTTCTGAAGGGCAATTAGGAATGGGCAGAAATGCTAGCCTAGCTCCCGATGCCCACAACCCTTAAAATGAATTTTAAAAAAGCGCTTGGCCACTTGCTCTAATATCGCCTCATGTGGCCCGGTGTCATATTTAGTTTTATAATACTCCTGCGAAGTGACTTGGGATGTTTCGTAATGTTAATCATAATATATAAGTATTAGTTGTTCTTGTTGCAAATCATTCTCACATGCTCTATTCTGCCAACTGTACCATTAGCCTCAGAAACTGCTCCAATTAACCTCTTCACTCACTGAACAACAGTTGAACAGTCGAGAATGGCGTTGAATTGGCAGTGTATGCATTAACCATGACAGAATCCTCACCTTCAGGGACTGTAGCGGTTCAAGAAGGCAACTCACCACCACCTTCTGAAGGGCACCTAGGGATGGGCAAGAAATGCCGGCCTAGCCAGCGATGCCCACAGCCCGTAAATGAATAAAAAATGACACTTGGCACTGCTGGAAGCTGCACACTCACTCGCATCTTGCCAGCTATTGAACTGTGGCAGGCACACTACACACAGTGCAGCACGGAGCGGCTGTCCCCTCTTGGACTGGTAACATTTGTACTTCCTCATTGAAACACTGCCAGCGCCTTTGGTGTTGTCGGGCCATGCAGTCAGCCATCCAGACCCCTGTCATCGATGCTGAGATGGTGGAGACAACAACTGGGCTTCTAATCCTAGAGTTGCAAAAGGTAATCACACAAGACCATCTGTAGTACCACCCCCACCCCCTGCCCCCCCAACCAACCTTTCCACTGAAAGTCAGCAACCATTCTGCAACCACTAGGGTAGCACAATGTAGGGCATTGAACTAGGCAAAGGTACCCATAAGGCAGCCACTAATGGAACAGACAAGGGTTATTAATTGAGTATTGGATGGAATTGGATGAGTTTTTGGTTAAAAGTATTTGGAATGGTCACTTCTGGGTGGGTTTTATTTTAAGATTGTGGCAAAGGGGGCACTGTGTTGGGGTCTAACGGCGGAATGGAAGGATGTGGATCAACAGGGCTCAGGTGTTTCATTCAAGGGAACTAGATTTGGATGGTGTGCTTAGAGGCAACCCTCCTGAAATGTGGGTGTGCAAGCTACCTCTCTTCTTCCTCCTCCTCCTGAGATGGTCAGTGAACTCTTAGAGGCAAGGAATGAGCCCACATGATGGCCAGATTGCGAAGATGCCACAGAACAACAGGATTTGGGACTGCTGCCCCAATAAGCACTGGAGGGTGCCTGTAGAGAGAGGGAAGCAGCAGAAACATTGCTTCAACACACCAATTGTTCACTCAATTACATTTTTTGTGGCAAGCTGGCTGCATATGGATGGGTTGCAGATGGTAGTCATCAGCCAGATGTGGAGTGGATCACCCCTGACAGTCAGCAGCCAGTCTCTGGTTTAATATGGAGGCTTGAAGATTGCTGGAACAAAGGACCGGTGCAGGATGCACCATGACTGCAGTCAGGATAATGGACATACACCAGCAGTATGCATTGGATGTGGTTTCATAATGACTGGACATGGAGTGAGTGGTTAATGCTGTGATTTTGGTACACCTCCCCATTAGGTGTGGTACCTGCAAAGCCACGTGTGTACTTGATGGGCGCCTTGCACCACAGGAAGCCTGCTATCCTGGTGAAGTTATTAAGCTGCTCTTCCTGCTTCTTCCTGTTTAGAAGAGAAGTCAAAGAAGTCTCCCCTTCCTGACATCCGGAATCACCTTCTGGACGCAGCCGGTGAAGGATTCGGTCCCAAAGAAATTCAAGGCTACAGTCATGTTTGCAGTCATTGGCAGCACTCTGAAGCTGCATGCCTGGTTGCAAGAGGTTACACAGTTCTGTCGTCATCTTCTTGGTGATGAGCAACTGCCCAAACATATTCCTCTTGGTGCCAGTTTGGGCTGGAGAAACGTTCCCTGAAGATCCTAAATAATGAAGACCTCCTGCTGACACAGCTTCGCCCCCCACCCTCCCCCGACCCCTTCCCATCACCATGAGCAGCTCTGCCTCTGCTCCATCTCCCCCTGACGTTGCAGCCCTCATGGGGATGATTACTGTTGCACCGTGACTGGAAGCAAATGATGATTATCGAGCCCCTGCAGCAGTAACCAATGTCTTCTCCACGAGCAATGCAGCCTTTACAACTGTTCTGAACACTTCCAAATAGCTAATGCTTTCATCAATACAGCAAGAACCGGTAGAAAGTAATAATTCTGCAAGTTGTTGATGATCCCTTTAACTAGACTCGTGGTGGTTGCAAAGCGGGGGGCGGGAGGTGTGATTTGGGAGAAGGTTTGTCCCTCTCATGCTGCTGAATACATGTTCAGTTGTGCATGTTTAAGAGGGAGTGTTAACCAGAACAATATGACAAGTCAGATGTCAAATCAAAGAACAAAGAAAATTGCAGGACAGGAACAGGCCCTTCGCCCCCCCCCCCCCCCCCCCCCCCCCCCCCCAAGCCTGCACTGACCATGCTGCCCGTCTGAACTAAAACCCTCTACACTTCCGGGGACTATATCCTTCTATTCCCATCCTATTCATGTATTTGTCAAGACAGCCCTGAAATCGTATCTGCTTCCACTACCTCCCTTGGCAGCGAGTTCCAGGCTCCCACCGCCCTCTGTGTAAAAAAAACCTGCCTTGTACATCTCTTTTAAACCTTGCCCCTCACACCGTAAACCTATGCCACCTAGTAACTGACTCTTCCACCCTGAGAAAAAGCTTTTGACTATCCACTCTGTCCATGCCCCTCAAAATCTTGTAGACCTCGATCAAGTCACCCCTCTACCTCCGTCATTCCAGTGAGAACAAACCAAGTTTCCCCAACCTCTCCTCATAGCTAATGCTCTCCATACTAGGCATCATCCTGGTAAATCTCTTCTGTACCCTCTCCAAAGCCTCCACATCCTTCTGTTAGTGTGGCGACCACAACTGAACACTATGGCCAGGATTCTCAGTAAATGGCAAAACCCTTAAGAGCATTGATAGGCAGAGGGATCTGGGTACATGGAAAATCAGGTGGAGAAGATGGTCAAGAACGCATATGGCATGCTTGCCTTCATCGGCCGGGGCATTGAGTTTAAAAATTGGGTCAGAGAATCGGCATTGACAACGAAAATTCCCGCCACACCACTCCAACACCGGGACACGATTCTCCGGCGACTGGTCGAGGGTCGTTGAAAGAAGCCCCCACGGCGATTCTCCGCGGTCGACCGGCCGAGTTCCCGCCGCGTTCCGCCGGTGCAGTTCACATATGGTACCACCCGGCGCGAGCTTGGACCGGTGGCTGCGGTGGCCGTCCTGGTGGGTGGGGGCGGGGGCTCAGACTCTGGGGTGGGGGGCCTCCATGACAGCCAGGCCCGCGATCAGGGACTACCGATCGGCGGGTGCACGTGATCTGGGGAGGCCTATCTTCTTCCACCCGGGCCAGCAGTGTTGCTACGCCATGTTGCGTGGTGCCGGTGCGGAAACGGCCACCATGCGCATGCGCCGGCAGGGAAACATACACCACGCGCCTGTGCCGGCGTGGAAACGGCCACCATGCGCATGCATGCGTGGACCCGCACTGGCAGTGCAGGGCCGCGTATCGGCACTGGAGCGGCGTGGAGCACTCTGGCGCCATGCTGGCCCCCTGTAGGCCACTGAATCGCTGGGAGGCCCGTTGACTCCAGCGTGAAACATTCCGGTGTTTACGCCGGCATCAACACTTAGCTGGGATTTTAGAGAATCCCAGCCTATATTCCAAGTGCGGCCTAACTAGGCGCTGGTTTAGCACAGTGGGCTATACTTCTGGCTTGTAATGCAGAACAATGCCAGCAGCGCAGGTTCAATTCCCGTACCAGCCTCCCCGAACAGGCGCCGGAATGTGGAGACTAGGGGCTTTTCGCAGTAACTTCATTGAAACCTACTCGTGACAATAAGCGATTATTATTATTTTTATTATCTAAGGTTCTATAAAGCTGTAATATGACTTCCCAATTTTTAAACTCAATGCCCCGGCCGATGAAGACAAGCATGCCATATGCGTCCTTGACCACCTTCTCCACCTGCTTTTCCGTGTACCTGTGTACCCAGATCCCTCTGCCTATCAATGCTCTTAAGGGTTTTGCCATTTACTGTATATTTCCCATATGTGTTAGACCTTCCAAAATGCATTACCTCACATTTGTCCGGAGGAAACGCCATCTGCCATCTCTCTACAGAAGTCTCTAACCGATCTATATCCTGCTGTATCCTCTGACGGTCCTCATCGCTATCCACAATTCCACCAACCTTTGTGGTGTCTGCAAACTTACTCATCAAACCAGTTACATTTTTCTTCACATCATTTATATATTGTAGCCATCTCAGATCGCCACCTGCAAAGGACCATGGGAATTATGGCCAACCCAGGACTCAGCCACACCCAGAGCTTGTGTGTGTGTATTTGCAACCCAGATAGCTAGACACGATCGAAACCCCCGCTTGTTTGCATTCTAATAGCCCATTTCCCCAGAACAAAAGGACTGTACTCAGGTAACCGATACAAACGCAGACTAACCGGCGCCACTCCCTTTGCTAAGAAAGCCCAAACAGCCAAGGTCAATGACCGCTCAGGATACGCCCAGCCATCAAGGCACCCGCCCCTTTATTGGCCAAAATCGAAGGCAGTGATCGAAGCCTATCGAATTATTGGGTCCAAAGGTAAGGACCGCCCCAAAGAGCGTGAAATCCCAGAGGGATAAACAGAGACACAGCCATGTGTTCGGTCTCTCTTGGATCCAGCCTGTGCCAACCCAAGTGCAGCATAACGACCAGACAAGTTCAAGACTGACGATCGCAACCAGAAGGATGAGCCCAGCAGAAACAGAGTCACTTCTTCCACCCAGCCACGCAAGATCCGGTCAAAGGCCTTGTCCATCTGCGTAGAGCCGGTTGCCCTGAAGTTAAGTATAGGTTATTGTAGTTGTTAGGTGTAGTTTAACTTGTAGTGTTTTGTGTTGCATGTCGAAGTAATCCTTGTGTGTAAATAAACCATCTTTGAACTTGAACTGACTAACTGGTTGTGTGGTCCTTTGATCAATATCCGGTAAAGACTTGTGGTGGTATCATTTGATACCTGGCAACTCTAAAGAGTTAATTAATTGGTGACCATACTCAGGTGCCGAAAGAGCAACATTATTGGTGACTCCGGTGCCGATTAGCAACATTATTGGCATCTCCGGTGAAAATTGGCAGCAAAATATTACAGACAACAAAGGTCCCAGCACTTATCCCTGAGGAACACCACTAGTCACAGCCCTCCATTTCGAAATACATCCTTCCACTGCCATACTCTATCTTCCATGACCGAGACAGTTCTGTATCCATCTTGCCAGCTCAATTCTGATCCTGTGCGACTTCACCTTCTGTATCAGTCTGCCATGGGGAACCTTGTCAAAGGCCTTACTGAAGTCCATGTAGACAACATCCACTGCCCTACCCTCATCAATCATCTTCGTCACTTCCTCGAAAAACCCAATCAAGTTAGTGAGACAAGCTCTCCCCTTCACAAAACCATGTTGCCTCTCATGAATACATCCACTTATTTCCAAGTGGGAGCAAATCCTGTCTCGAAGAATCCTCTCCAATAATTTGTTTACCACTGATGTAAGGCTCACTGGCCTGTAATTACCTGGATTATCCTTGCTACAAAGGAACAACATTGGCTATTCTCCAATCCTTTGAGACCTCCCCTATAGCCAGTGAGAATACAAAGATTTCTCTCAAGGCCCCAGCAATTTCCTGCCTTGCCTCTCTCAGTATTCTGCGATATATCCCATCAGGCCCTGGGGACTTGTCTTCCTTAATGCTTTTCATGACCCCCAATACCTTCTCCTTTTTGATCTCAACAGGGCCCAAACTATCTACACACCCTTCCCCAGACTCATCATCCACCAAGTCCTTCTATTTGGTGAATACTGACACAAAGTACTTAGTTAATACCTTGACCGTTTCCTCTGGCTCCATGCATAGATTCCCTCCCCTATCCTTGAGTCGGCCAACCCTCTCCCTAGCTACCGTCTTGCTCTTTATATAGGTATAAAAAGCCTTGGGATTTTCCTTAATCCTGCTGGCCAATGACTTTTTGTAACCCCTTTTAGACCTCCTGACTCCTTGCATAAGTTTCTTTCTACTTTCCTTGTATTTCAGACTTGCTTCGTGTGTTCCCAGCTTCCTAGCCTTGACAAATGCTTCCTTTTTCTTTTTGACTAGGCTCACAATACCTCTTGTTATCCAAGGTTCCCAGAACTTGCCATACTTACTCTTCATCCTTACAGTAATGTGCCGGCCCTAAATTCCTATCAGCTTACACTTGAAAGCCTCCCACATGTCAGATGTTGATTTCCCCTCAAACATCTGCCCTTAATCGACATTCTTAAATTCCTGCCTAATATTGTTGTAATTAGTCTTCCTCTAATTTAGCACCATCTCCTGAGGACTATTCTTATCTTTATCCATCAGTACCTTAGGGTCTGGTTTAGCACAGGGCTAAAGAGCTGGCTTTTAAAACAGACCGAGGCAAGCCAGCAGCACGGTTCAATTCCTGTACCAGCCTCCCTGAACAGGCGCTGGAACAGTAACTTCATTTGAAGCCTACTTGTGACAATAAGTTATTTTCATTTAATTTAAAGCCTACTGAATTGTGGTCACTGTTCCCGAACTGCTCCCCGACTGAAATGTCGACCACTTGGCCGGGCTCATTCCCCAATACCAGGTCCAGTGCAGCTCCTTCCCCAGTTGGACTATCTACATACTGTTTCAAGAAGTCCTCCTGGATGCTCCTTACAGTCTCTGCCCCATCCACACCCCTAGCACTAAGTGAGTCTCAGTCGATATAGGGGCAGTTAAAAGCACCTGTGGTATTATCATAAATGTAAGACCTGCTAAGGTTAATGAAATGTATAACTCAACCACTAGAGGGAGGTAGATGTACATGTATATAAGACATTGATACTAAGCCTTATGGGTGATAGGTTGAGGAGAAGGCTAGAGAGCAGATGAAGAAAAGATAGTGTGAGTGATTGGCTACGCTAAATTGCCCCTTAGTTTGTGTGTGTGGCTATGTGTAATGTGGTGTAATGGCCCTCTAGCTATAAGCCCTTGGCAACAGACTAGTGACCTGTTCTAGAAATAATTAGCTATCGAAACTACTGAAAATCTGACTTATGCACCCTCAAAGGTAAAGAGAGAGAGATACTAAGTTGGATAAATACTGGGAGAAAAGTTTGGGGTAAACAAATTTTCACAGTAACTTGATTGCCATGTCAATGTAAGCTTAATGTAAAGGCAGCTCAGTAACATTCTGGTTAGCACAAGTTGCTTCACAGCTCCAGGGTCCCAGGTTTGATTCCTGGCTTGGGTCACTGTCTGCGCAGTCTGCACGTTCTCCCCGTGTCTGCGTGGGTTTCCTTCGGGTGCTCCGGTTTCCTCCCACAGTCCAAAGTGCAGGTTAGATGGATTGGCCATGCTAAATTGCCCTTAGTGTCCAAAAAGGTTAAGTGGAGGTTACTGGGTTACAGGGATAAGGTAGAGATGTGGGCTTGAGTGGGGTGCTCTCTGTAAGGGCCGGTACAGACTCGATTGGCCGAATGGCTTCCTTCTGCACTGTACATTCTATGATTCTACTTGTGACACCAATAAAGATTATTATTATTACTTTTGAGGTTCAAGAGCAAAGATCATGGAAGGATTGTTAAATTGTAAAATCGAAAGGGCAACACGGTGGCGCAGTGGTTAATGTTGCTGCCTCACGGCGCCCAGGTCACAGGTTCGATCCCGGCTCTGGGACACTGTCCATGTGGATTTTGCACAATCTCCACATTGCATGGGTTTCACCCCCACAACCCAAAGATGTGCAGGGTAGGTGGATTGGCCACGCTAAATTGCCCCTGAATTGGAAAAAATTAATTGCATACTCTAAATTTATTTTTAAAAATTGCAAGATCGACAACTTAATCAGTACGAGAATCCCTGCGTAATTTGGGTGTGTAGCTACTTAGGTTCAATAAAAGCAAATTACTGTGGATGCTGCAATCTGAAACCAAAATTTTCCAGCATTTTCTCTTTTGGTTCTTAGGTTCAATTACTGCTTCAGGAATGTTCAAGAATTAAAATATATTTTGACTATTTGGAGTTTTGAGTTCTTCACAATTGAAAAATAATTTTACAATTGACATAGACGACAACTATAAATTTAGATAGTTAGGATCCCTTGATTACAAGTTGTGATAAGTCAATTTGCATTCCAGGTTTGATGACAAATAACCAGTAGATTAAGAAAAACTGCTTCTATTTTCACATTGGAAAGTAATTTATTGTCGACGCGTAATTGCGGCATAGGAACCCAATTGACCTACACTGAGGTATCTGCTCCACGCAGGTCTTCTCCTATCGCACTGCATCGAGCCCTGTCAGCATAACCTCCTCTCCCTTTCTGTCTCTTGCATTTATCTACCATTCCCTTAAAAGCATCAATGACATTTGGATGAACTGCTGAATTTTCCAACCCTCCACCCACCAGCGGGATGTTCCGATCGCGCCAAAGTCAATGGGCTTTCGAACGGCTCCCTGCATTTTCAGCCCTGTCTCCACCTTGACGGGGCTGTAAGATTCTGTGCCATGTTGTTATACATCACCAAGTTCCCCGTTCGGATCACTCTCTGGATAAAAATTTGTGAAGTCCTTCCATACAAGTCAGTGGGGACTTCAATGTAACATACATTTGGAGTTGAACGCGGTTTATGTTTTGAACTCAATTATTTTATAAATATAGCATGAAGTGATAATATGGGATAGAGAGGCCAGGAGGTAATAAGACAGTGCTTGAACTCACTGCACCACTGAGTCGCAATCGTGAATCAATTGTAATTAACTAGTCCAATTCGGCCTCCTTTTAAATATTATTGCAGTATTATTTATTGGAGTGATCAGATCAGTTAATGCTCCTGCTATGTTGGCTGAAGTTCACAGAGATCATACGATGATTTATTCTGAAGTGTTTTAACTCATAGAATCATCTGGCTGAAAACATATCTGTGTAAACTGCATTAAACGAAAGGGCCGTGGGCTGATCTTTCAATCTCTAACAAATTAATGACATAAGCCACAAATCTCGATGCAAATTTCCCAAAGTTAATGGATTATAAACGCTTGTTTGCCCAAAGCTTTTTTGTTTTGAAAAAATGTGCAGTTGGGAGTTACACATGAACCTACACTGCGATCCGGGGAAGTCATATTATGATGAGGCCACCTCTTCTTTGCAGGGGTTTGATCTCAACATTATTAAAGTGTATTGGGTAAATGCACTGCAGAAAAAATAATCGATAAGACCTTCTTCCAATGCCATCCTCAATTGAATACATGCAAATTAATCCATTCATTGACATGTTGTCTTTCCTATTGTGATAGATGGATAAATAGTTCAGTTTACAGCAAGTATAATTCCCAATAAGGATCACCCATCTAAGCTTTGTACAGTCACGAAAAGAATCCACCCAAAAGGCTGTGCATTGACAGAAGAAAAGATGTTAAATGAACCATTTGGTCACTCTCGCTTTTACAGAGCACGGTGTTAGCTAGGACCCTTGATCAGCTTTGTCCTTTACTCAGGAACCTCAAGTTAGTCTCGTTCTCACTTCTGGCTAACGTTTTGAGCATAATACTTTCCTTACATTGCCAGTGAAAACAAATAGGCACCTTGATGGCGATAACCTCTGGCGCTTGGCGTAAAGAGGAGCTGTTTCAAACCTACTGCCTCTGAAAATAGGAACGGTGGCAGGATGACCAAATGAGAATTAAAAAAAAATTAATTCCCGGCCTTTCAACTGAAGGGGCCCGGAAAAACGGTAGGAACCACTCGTTGAGATGCAGGAGGAGTGTGAGTTTGATACTCATCCAGCAGGGGGGGGCAATCAGGAGGAGGGATAAGGCCCGGCCCATTACCAGCAGGAGGGAAATCAGGAGGAGGGACGAAGTCATGCCCACACCCAGCAGGGGGGCAATCAGGAGGAGGGATAAGGGCTGGCCCATTACCAGCAGGAGGGAAATCAGGAGGAGGGACGAGGGCAGGCCCATACCCAGCAGGAGGGCAATCAGGAGGAGGGACGAAGTCATGCCCACACCCAGCAGGGGGGCAATCAGGAGGAGGGATGAGGGCAGGGCAAACCCAGCAGGAGGGCAATCAGGAGGAGGGACGAGGGCAGGCCCACACCCAGCAGGGGGGCAATCAGGAGGAGGGACGAGGGCAGGCCCACATCCAGCAGGAGGGCAATCAGGAGGAGGGACAAGGGCAGGCCCACATCCAGCAGGAGGGCAATCAGGAGGAGGGACGAGGGCAGGCCAAACCCAGCAGGGGGGCGCAATCAGGAGGAGGGATAAGGGCCGGCCCATTACCAGCAGGGGGCAATCAGGAGGAGGGATGAGGGCAGGCCCTCGCCCAGCAGGGGGGCAATCAGGAGGAGGGACGAGGGCAGGGCAATACCCAGCAGGTGGGCAATCAGGAGGAGGGACGAGGGCAGGACCAAACCCAGCAGAGGGGCAATCAGGAGGAGGGATGAGGGCAGGGCAAACCCAGCAGGGGGGCAATCAGGAGGAGGGATGAGGGCAGGGCAAACCCAGCAGGGGGGCAATCAGGAGGAGGGACGAGGGCAGGGCAAACCCAGCAGGGGGGCAATCAGGAGGAGGGACGAGGGCAGGGCAAACCCAGCAGGGGGGCAATCAGGAGGAGGGACGAGGGCAGGGCAAACCCAGCAGGAGGGTAATCAGGAGGAGGGACAAATTCATGCCAACACCCAGCAGGAGGGCAATTAGGAGGAGGGGCGAGGGCAGGCCCACACCCAGCAGGAGGGTAATCAGGCGGAGGGACGAGGGCCGGCCCATTACCAGCAGGGGGGCAATCAGGAGGAGGGACGAGGGCAGGACCACACCCAGCAGGAGGGTAATCAGGAGGAGGGACAAATTCATGCCAACACCCAGCAGGAGGGCAATTAGGAGGAGGGGCGAGGGCAGGCCCACACCCAGCAGGAGGGTAATCAGGCGGAGGGACGAGGGCAGGCCCATTACCAGCAGGGGGGCAATCAGGAGGAGGGACGAGGGCAGGCCCACACCCAGCAGAGGGGCAATCAGGAGGAGGGACAAATTCATGCCAACACCCAGCAGGAGGGCAATTAGGAGGAGGGGCGAGGGCAGGCCACACCCAGCAGAGGGGCAATCAGGAAGAGGGATGAGGGCAGGCCACACCCAGCAGGGGGGGCAATCAGGAGGAGGGACGAGGGCAGGCCCACACCCAGCAGGAGGGCAATCAGGAGGAGGGATGAGGGCAGGGCAAACCCAGCAGGGGGGCAATCAGGAGGAGGGACGAGGGCATGACAATACCCAGCAGATGATCTGGGGACCCGGGTTCGAATCCCACCACGGCAGGTGATGGAACTTAAAAGCTCAATAAAATATTTGGAATGAAGACATGCATCTATTGTCGATGGTTGTAAAAACTCATCTGGTCCACTAATGTCCTTTCGGGAAGGAAATCTACCATCCTTACCTGGTCTGGCCTACATGTGACTCCAGACCCACAGCAATGTGGTCGACTCTTAACTGCCCCCTCCAGGGCAATTAGGGAAGGGCAATAAATGCTGGCACAACCTGCGACGCCCACATCCCATGAACAAAAAAAAAGTCTCTATGTTCCTTTGCACTTCTCAGTATCCTACCATTTAGTTTTGGCAAAATGCTTCAAATGGTGTTCTACATTCGAGAATTAGAGCTAAGGTACTGTTTTTACATTCTTCTCTATTCAACATAAATGTACCATCATACACAAGGATTGGTCGAACAATGATATGCCTTCTTGTATTTGAAGATAAGACTAAGTACGGATAATGTTCACTGGGGGGCTGTGGGGCACCTGTCTGACCTCGACCACTACTGCTTGCAGACTGACTAAAAGTCATGGGACTAATTTAACATATCCTGTCGGGATATGTGGTGATCGAAAGTAGTTGAAGATATTCCTCCTTAAAGGTGCATGTGCCTCATCCCGCAATTATAACCTTTGAGCTCATTAGGCATATTGTTTTTCAAGCTTCTACCATTCTCTTTACCACAAATGAAGTAAGAACAGTTGAATATGAAAGGTTCTATGCAACAGAGAAGTGCTTTTCTTCTTACTTCTCGAAGACCAGGAGAATTCCCTCAGAATCTTCCTCTTGTCAGCAGAGCACGCTTAAGTTGCTTGACATAGAATTACAATCTAATTTTATCAATGGCTTCAGTCTCTCATTTTAATGGGCTGATGAATGCCTGAGACATTCTTTTTAAAATTCTTTCCAAAGAAAGGGATCAAATATCAATCTTACATTAGCCTCTGGTGAGCTGAACTTTGACCCTGAGCCATTTACGACAGGATTCTGACAGCTTGCAGTGATAGTTTAAAAAAAAATACAGCTGAGACAAAGCATGCAGATCGGAGGAGTCAATTTGTACACTATCAAAGCATTCCTAGACCTTTGCACCTTTTCAATTGTCAACTCAGACACATAACTACATAGCCTCACTGCCCCTACAGCTTTAATAGCAAATATTTTCACCCATTGGATTGCAAGTCTGCAATCTGATTGTACACAGTAGATGGCTGCAAAGGTCAATGGATCGAGCAGGGTTTAAGGCTGATTAAAGGGACTGTGACTGTCCTGTGAATTCGGTACAGCTCACATTGAATGCATCATGTCATATTGACTGAGTGATAAATCTGATGTCCTCTGGTCTGTATGTCCATGCAGACATGTTTTGACACAGTGTATTTGAGTGCTAATAATGACATTATAAGATGTTGGAAAGGGATCTAATTCAGCATGCACAAGCGGCTGTACTGTCATCTCCTATTTTCTGCACAATTGACAGCGGAGACTGGGGGGAAACATTCTCTTTCAGATTAAATTTCTGCGGCACAGGTCTTCGTACTGTAACACGATAAGACCAGAGCCAGTACTTCAAACCTCCTATCAGCTGTCAATCAACTTTAAGCAATTTTTAAAACTGCATTTTACAACCGTACGCATTCAGACGGGAGTTAAAATGAAGAGATTTATTGGAAAAGGACTGTGTAAGATTCACATTCAATGAATGAATTCTATGAACTAACTTTCTAATTTAAACAATCAATCTTCATCTCAGAGCCATTAAGCATGTGCAGTACTCATTCCTCTGGCACAAAGTTATATTCATTGTAGAATGAAGTAATTTATTTTGCAATCCTATATTGTTGACAAATCTTTCTATTTGACATTGATGTAATTAATTTGTTAAATGTCATAAATGTAACATTTTATTTCCTAGTTATATAGGTAACTGTACAGAGAGTACCATTCCGGAGGAATTCACTTTGTGTCTAACATTGTGGCAGTGAAGGAGGTAATAAGTCTCCAGCTGATAATTGTAGCCGTCACTAGTACCCACCCGATGACATAATTGGATTTTTAAGTCAAAAGTTCATGATATTTGTATTTCTTTTGTTAATATGTTTCGATGTTCCTCTGCTCCTATATATTTCTAGCTATGTTAGATTAACGGGGCTCTGACTTCAGGATAAGTGTTCATCAAATCTTGGTCTCATTAACACAGAATGTCCCTTTTAAAGCCACAAGATGACTACGGTCAAAAATATGCACTCCGCTTTGAACCTAAGTGTTAGCGTGCGTGGATTTCTCCTCAGAATCCCCGCAGATGATTGTTAAGTGAGAGTATCCATCATTCCACTCCCGAAAACACAATTTATAATCTTATCTCATAAGTGTGCATTTCCTTAGTGGTTCGCATTTTGAATTCCAGACCAGGTTTTCCAAAAGACACTTTAAACAAAGCTTCCATTCCATTTTCAACAGTGAATACAGTCCAGGATTTTACACCAACCCCGTTAGGATTTCTTTTACACAACTGCTTTAACACAAACTTTGATATTCAGCCGCCAATTTCCACAGTTATTTAAGCTCACGTTCCACATTATGGAATGAAAGCTTCCCTACCTTACAGGGTCCCGGTTGCGAAGCAATGTCCACATTCTTATGCCTTTTATTTATTCTTAGCGCATAGCCCTTTCTAAGCACAATAGAAACATAGTTGAAACTTAACCAACCCCCACACATACAAACACTTTTCTCCAGCATGAATCTAACTATAGGTTTGCCCCTTCCAGGCACAAAAACATTAAATTAAACCCACATAAAACTGTCCCTTATTCCTAATGCTACCAATGCAAATATAAATTCCTTAAAACTATCTTTGTTTTCTTAACACCGCCCGCTTTGAAAGAAATACATCTTCTGTACAAATGTAACATGGCAAATATCTAATCCACATAACTTATTACACATTACAAATAAATGTTTTTAAGTTCACAATTATGTGTCATTCCATATAATTATCCAAAACAAAGATGTTGTAAAGTGAAAGGTGGGTAAATGTATCTGACTAACCTTGACTAGTTTCCAGTAGCCCTTTTTAATTAAGGTGCATTACAGTGTGAGATAGACAAAGGGGACAATCATCAGGCAAAGATCCAAAAAAACTTTATTGGACATTTTATTACGGAAAACAATACTTATTAAACTTTCTACAAATAAATAGGCTAAAATCTACACTAGCTACCTAATACACGAGCTCCTGAGGATTCACCCCACCCTATCCATGGATTCCTATCACTATATTTCAACTGTTTGTCTGCAAAAGTGTTGCCCTTAGTGTTGGGTGGGGTTACTGGGTTATGGGGATAGGGTGGAGGTGTTGACGTTGGGTAGGGTGCTCTTTCCAAGAGCCGGTGCAGACTCGATGGGTCGAATGGCCTCCTTCTGTTCTGTAAATTCTATGAAAAAAAGACTGATAATGCCCGTTCAATAAGGTCTGAGTTGGCTGATGTTTCAGGATGTGCACTCGTCAATTTGAGCTTCCCCTCTCGTCTAGGACTGGTTCTGGTCTTTGGGATGTCTCGCCAGGGTGGTCTCTCGGAAGATACCATTGAAGAAGGTGCAAAGGTAGAGAGACAGCTTGGGTTCTGGGTTTTCCTTTTTATAGCCCTCTTCGCACCCTTCTCGAAGATTGTGTGCCCTGTATCCAATACTAGCATCGGCCGGGAGCAGGAAGGTCCAATGAGGTGGCTGCTCTTCCTATTCGGAGGTTGCAGAACAGAGTTTTGAACCTTCAATTGTCAAGTGCTGTCCTTGTCACGCTATACCTCTGACCTCCAACTGAGCTGGGTCTGCTTAGCATTCTTCTAACAAAGCAGGTTCACTGGAGGTGTAAGTAACGGTTCGTTCTGAAACAATGTGGCCATTAGCAGCTGGCCAGGTACTTCTAGGGCTGTCTGAATGCAATCTGTTCCAGCTCTACAGTTTGCAAATTGTAGGGCCTGGCTATGTTTAAACTTGGTTTCCACATTTCGAGTTTTTATCCACGTTCATGAAAAGAAAATATCAATATTTCTGAAATAATCCTGGAGGTCATGGGTCACCCGACCACAAAGACAATGGGCGCAATTCTCCCATCGGGAGACTAAGTCCCGACGCCGGAGTGAAAATCTGTGTTTCATTCCGGCGTCGGAGGCCGCTCCCAGCCCCCTATTCTCCCACCCCCGGGGGGCTAGGAGCGGCGCCGCGTCATTTACGCATGCCGGTCCTTGGCGCTTAAAAGCTTAAAAGCGGCGCAGCTTAAATGACGTCACCCGCGCATGCACGGTTGCCGTCCTCCCTGCAAGAAATGTCGGATGGATCTTGCGGGGCGGCGAAGGAAAGGAGGTCCTCCTTCAGAGAGGCCGGCCCGCCGATCGGTGGGCACCAATTGTGGGCCAGACCCCTTTTGAGGCTCCCCTGGTGCAGGATCTCCCCCCCCCCCCCCCCCCCCCCCGCCCACAGGCCGCCCCCCCCCCCCCCCTCAGCGATCCCGCGCTGTTCCCGCCGGCACTGACCAGGTGTGGACGGCGCCGGCGGGAACCTGTCGTGTTGAGCAGGCCGCTCGGCCCATCCGGGCTGGAGAATCGCCGCTCGCCCGTTACAAACGGCGAGCGGCGATTCTCCGAGCGGCCTGCCGTGAATCTCGCCGCACCGGTTTGGGGGCGGTGGGAGAATGGCATGCGGGTGCCGGGGCCGCGTGGCGGGACTCGCTCGGCACCCCAGCGATTCTCCCACCCGGCATGGGGGGGCAGAATTCCGCCCAATGACTTCAACAGCATCATCAGAATTCATACATAGAACATAGAACATTACAGCGCAGTACAGGCCCTTCGGCCCTCGATGTTGCGCTGACCTGTGAAACCACTCTAAACCCCATCTACACTATTTCCTTATCATCCATATGTTTATCCAATGACCATTTAAATGCCCTTAATGTTGGCGAGTCCACTACTGTTGTAGGCAGGGCATTCCACGCCCTTACTACTCTCTGAGTAAAGAACCTACCTCTGACATCTGTCCTATATCTATCTCCCCTCAATTTAAAGCTCTGTCCCCTCGTGCTGGACATCACCATCCGAGGAAAAAGGCTCTCACTGTCCATCCTATCTAATCCTCTGATCATCTTGTATGCCTCAATTAATTCACCTCTTAACCTTCTTCTCTCTCACGAAAACAGCCTTAAGTCCCTCAGCGTTTCCTCATAAGATATTCCCTCCGTACCAGGCAACATCCTGGTAAATCTCCTTTGCACCCTTTCCAATGCTTCCACATCCTTCCTATAATGCGGCGACCAGAACTGCCGCAATACTCCAAATGTGGCCGCACTAGAGTTTATTACAGCTGCAACATGACCTCATGGCTCCGAAACTCAATCCCTCTGCCAATAAAAGCTAACATACCGTACGCCTTCTTAACAACCCTATCAACCTGGGTGGCAACTCTCAGGGATCTATGTGCATGGACACCGAGATCTCTCTGCTCATCCACACTACCAAGAATCTTACCATTAGCCCAGTACTCTGTCTTCCTGTTACTCCTTCTAAAATGAGTCACCTTTTCTGCATTAAACTCCATTTGCCACCTCTCAGCCCAGCTCTGCGGCTTATCTATGTCCCTCTGTAACCTGCAACATCCTTCCGCACTGTCCACAACTCCACCGAATTTAGCGTCATCTGCAAATTTACTCACCCTCCTTCTACGCCCTCCTCCAGGTCATTTATAAAAATGACAAACAGCAGTGGCCCCAAAACAGATCCTTGTGGTACACCACTAGTAACTGAACTCCAGGCTGAACATTTCCCATCAACCAACACCCTCCGTCTTCTTACAGCGAGCGAATTTCTGATCCAAACTGCTAAATCCCATGTCTCCGTATTTTCTGCAATAGCCTACCATGGGGAACCTTATCAAATGCTTTAGTGAAATGCATATACACCACATAAACTGCTTTACCCTCATCCACCTGTTTGGTCACCTTCTCAAAGAACTCAATAAGGTTTGTGAGGCACGACTTATCCTTCACAAAACCGTGTTGACTATCCCTAAACAAATTATTCCTTTCTAGATGATTATAAATACTATTTCTTATAAACCTTTCCAAGACTTTGCCCACAACAGAAGTAAGGCTCACTGGTCTATAGTTACCGGGGTTGCCTCTACTCCCCTTCTTGAACAAGGGGACAACATTTGCTATCCTCCAGTCTTGTGGCACTATTCTTGTAGACAATGACGACATAAAGATCAAAGCCAAAGGCTCAGCAATCTTCTCCCTAGATTCCCAGAGAATCCTAGGATAAATCCCATCCGGCCCAGGGGACTTATCTATTTTCACACTTTCCAGAATTGCTAACACCTCCTCCTTATGCCCTTCTAGTCTAGTAGCCTGTATCTCAGTATTCTCCTCGACAACATTGTCTTTTTCCTGTGTGAATACTGATGAAAAATATTCATTTAGCACCTCTCCTATCTCCTCGGACTCCACGCACAACTTCCCACTACTGTCCTCGACTGGCCCTACTGTTACTCTAGTCATTCTTTTATTCCTTACATACCTATAGAAAGCTTCAGGGTTATCCTTGATCCTACCTGCCAAAGACTTCTCATGTCCCCTCCTGGCTCTTCTTAGCTCTCTCTTTAGGTCCTTCCTAGCTAACTTGTAACTCTTGAGTGCCCTAACTGAACCTTCACGTCTCATTTTTACATAAGCCTCATTCTTCCTCTTGACAAGTGATTCAACTTCTTTAGTAAACCATGGTTCCCTCGCTCGACCACTTCCTCCTTGCCTGACAGGTACAAACTTATCAAGGACATGCAGTAGCTGTTCCTTGAACGAGCTCCACATTTCAATTGTGCCCATCCCCTGCAGTTTCCTTCCCCATCCTATGCATCCTAAGTCTTGCCTCATCGCATCATAATTGCCTTTCCCCAGCTATAACTCTTGCCCTGCTGTATATACCTAGTCCTTTCCATCGCTAAAGTAAACGTAACTGAATTGTGGTCACTATCACCAAAGTGCTCACCTACCTCCAAATCTATCACCTGTCCTGGTTCATTACCCAGTACCAAATCCAATGTGGCCTCGCCTCTTGTTGGCCTATCTACATTCTGTGTCAGGAAACTCTCCTGCACACATTGGACAAAAACGGACCCATCTAAAGTACTCGATCTATAGCGTTTCCAGTCATTATTTGGAAAGTTAAAGTCCCCCATAACAACTACCCTGTTACTTTCGCTCCTATCCAGAATCATCTTTGCAATCCTTTCCTCTACATCTCTGGAACTTTTTGGAGGCCTATAGAAAACTCACAACAGGGTGACCTCTCCTTTCCTGTTTTTAACCTCAGCCCATACTACCTCAGTAGACGAGTCCTCATCAATCGTCCTTTCTGCCACCGTAATACAGTCCTTGACTAACAATGCCACCCCTCCCCCTCTTTTACCACCTTCCCTGAGCTTACTGAAATATCTAAACCCCGGCACCTGCAACAACCATTCCTGTCCCTGCTCTAGCCATGTCTCCGAAATGGCCACAACATCGAAGTCCCAGGTACCAACCCATGCTGCAAGTTCGCCCACCTTATTCTGGATGCTCCTGGCGTTGAAGTAGACACACTTTAAGC
The DNA here is from genome assembly GCF_902713615.1 of Scyliorhinus canicula. Taxonomy (NCBI): domain Eukaryota; kingdom Metazoa; phylum Chordata; class Chondrichthyes; order Carcharhiniformes; family Scyliorhinidae; genus Scyliorhinus; species Scyliorhinus canicula. The sequence continues at coordinate 25,558,500 of NC_052149.1, forward strand.
CACCTTCCTGCCTGCCGGTACACTCCTGCAACCTTGAAACCTTACTCATGACTTCACTACTCTCAACCTCCCGTATACTGGAGCTACAATTTAGGTTCCCAACCCCCTGATGAATTAGTTTAGACCCTCCCGAAGAGCATTAGCAAATTTCCCCCCAGGATATTGGTACCGCTCTGGTCCAGGTGTAGACCATCCCGTAGAGGTCCCACCTACCCCAGAATGAGCCCCAATTATCCAAGTATCTGAAACCCTCCCTCCTGCACCATCCCTGTAGCCACGTGTTCAACTGCCCTCTCTCCCTATTCCTCGTCTCGCTAGCACATGGCACGGGTAACAGCCCAGAGATAATAACTCTGTTTGTTCTAGCTCTAAGTTTCCACCCTAGCTCCCTGAATTCCTGCCTTACATCCCTATCCCTTTTCCGACCTATGTCGTTGGTGCCTATGTGGACCACGACTTGGGGCTGCTCCTCCTCCCCCTTAAGGATCCCGAAAACACGATCCGAGACATCACGGACCCTGGCACCTGGGAGGCAACACTCCAACTGCGAGTCTCTTACATTCCCACAGAATCTCCTATCTATCCCCCTAACTATGGAGTCTCCAATGACTAATGCTCTACTCCTCTCCCCCCTTCCCTTCTGAGCAACAGGGGCAGACTCTGTGCCAGAGACATGTACCCCATGGCTTACCCCTGGTAAGTCCCCCCCCACCAAAGCGGTATACTTGTTACTAAGGGGAACGACCACAGGGCATCCCTGTACTGATTGCTTCCTCCCAGCCCCTCTCACCGTCACCCATTTATCTTCATTCTTCGGAGTAACTACATCTCTGAAGCTTCTATCTATGACCGCCTCTGCCTCCTGAATGATCCGAAGTTCATCCAACTCCAGCTCCAGTTCCCTAACCGGTTTTCTGAGGAGCTGGGGATGGGTGGACATCCCACAGGTGAAATCAGCAAGGGCACTGACGGTGCCACTCACCTCAAACATTCTGCAGGAGGAACATTGCACTGCCCTCCCAGCCAGCCCCTTTAGATAAAACAAGAAAAAGAAAGGTAGAGCTTACCTGATATTCACTCAACCCCTCAGGTTAGAGGAGGAGGAAGGGTGGGGGACACTACAGTGTAGGGTCCCGGGTTTAGCAACCGCCCAACTTATATACAGGTACTACACACACTCCCGGAAATTCCCACGGCTGACTTCCAGTTTGCTGCTGCTCTGAAACAAAGAAAAAACTCAGAAAAAAAAGTTAGTTGAAAAACAAAGGCTGCTTCTCCTGTAAGATAAATTTTGAAAGCGGGAAACTTACCTTCCCGACAGACCCCTGGTTACTGCTCTCGCTGTTACCTCTGAACAATGGTAGCATTGTCATACTCAAATCTTGGCTGGGATTCTCCGACCCCCTGGGGGGGGGGGGGGGGGGGGGGGGGGCAGCATGAATCCTGCCCCTGCCGGCTGCCGAATTCTCCGGCACCGGGGTTTTGGCAGGGGCGGGAATCGCGGCGCACGAGTCGGCAGCTGTTGTCCTTATCGTCACTTGTAGGCAGAGTCCCACTCTCAAGCCCACGTTCCAAATTCATGTGGTAAATTTGCATTTTTATTGAACACAGTCAAAATGTTATGCATTAACATCTCAGTCTTCTCTTATCAATATATATTTCAGCTGTTATAAAAATGTTATTGAGATCATTCTTACATCCACTCAAAATAGTACCGTAGTCTTGCTTTGTTTGTTCTTTGACCTTTTTGTGAACTTGTTGTTTCTCCCAGTCCCATTTCAATCCAGTTATTTTCAATTCCGTTTCAGCCATGTCAATTACCTTCTCTGAAGTTTCAGAGTTCATTCTAACCCTTAAAATTTTTTGCACAATTTCTGAACCATCTCAGTCCAGTTCTCAGTAGAGTTTGAGTGGTCTTTGGCAAATTGTTCACTTGATTTCTCCCAGCTATTACAACTTGTGTAGTATCGCTGACAGGCATTTTTACGGCAGAGTCTCTGGTTATCGACTCCGAAAGATCATTTTGCAATGCCAGCACGTCTGGTTCAAAATTTGCACTTTCCAATTTTGCAAGTACTTCAGTTGTGTTCTAATAGTCCATTACTGACTTTGACACAGCAGCCATATTACTTGGATCACTTCTTTGCTCAACCCCATCTCTAATTAAAAATTCATTTTTATTCACAGGAACAACTTGCGAATTCCGACACTCCATACCATCCATCGTCTTCATTTCCTCCATTTTGCTTTGAAATTCAAAAATCTAATTGTTCTTTTCACGACTAACTTCTAACAGTCTGTTGGTTTGCTTTTTAATGCTGCATTCAGCCAGTTATTCTGATTTACCAGAACCTCCTTTTCTTGTTCAAGACATTTTCCATGATACTTCAGAAATACTTTGATGCTTGAAGTTCACCAATTTTAAACTGACCATCAATCTTCGCCAAGTTCGCTTTTTCAAATTTATCCTTTAGGCAGTTCAAATTCTCAGTCAAGTGCTTCATGTTTCCTGACTGATTCTTAATTGTTATCACCAGTTCTGTGTTTTTTTCATTTGCAAACTCCTCTTTCGGACAGGAAAGTTGATTTTCTGTGTTAATTGAAGGTTTTCCTTCAATTGATTGTTATCTTCAATAAGCGTCTTATTTTGATTTGATTTGATTTGATTTATTATTGTCACATGTATTAGTACACAGTGAAAAGTATTGTTTCTTGCATGCTGTACAAACAATGCATACCGTACATAAGGAAGGAAGGAGAGACTGCAGAATATAATGTTACAGTTAGAGCAAGGTGTTGAGAAAAGATCAACTTAATACGAGGTAGGTCCATTCAAAAGTCGATGGCAGTAGGGAAGAAGCTGTTCTTGAGTCGGTTGGTACATGACCTCAAACTTTGGTATCATTTTCCTGACGGAAGAAGGTGGAAGAGACTATGTCCGGGGTGCGTGGGGTCCTTAATTATGCTGGCTGCCTTTCTGAGGCAGCGGGAATTATAGATAGAGTCAATGGATGGGAGGCTGATGGGTTGGGCTACATTCACAACCTTTTGTAGTTTCCTGCGGTCTTGGGCAGAGCAAGCTCCATACCAAGCTGTGATACAACCAGAAAGAATGCTTTCTATGGCGCATCTGTAGAATTTGGTGAGGGTCGTAGCTGATATGCCAAATTTCCTTAGTCTTCTCAGAAAGTAGAGTCGTTGGTGGGCTTCCTTAACTATAGTGTCGGCATGGGGGGACCAGGACAGGCTGTTGGTGATCTGTACACCTAAACACTTGAAGCTCCCGACCCTTTCTACTTCATTCCTATTGATGTAGACACGGGACGTTCTCCACTACGCTTCCTGAAGTCGATGACAATCTCCTTTGTTTTGTTGACATTGAGGGAGAGATTATTGTCGTTGTACCAATTCACCAGATTCTCTATCTCATTCCTGTACTCTGTCTCGTCATTGTTTGAAATCCGACCTACAATGGTGGTGTCATCAACAAATGTGAAAATCGAGTTGGAGGGGAATTTGGCCACACAGTCATAGGTGTATAAGGAGTATAGTAGGGGGCTGAGGACACAGCCTTGTGGGGCACCGGTGTTGAGGATGATTGTGGAGGAAGTGTTGTTGCCTATCTTTACTGATTGTGGCCTGTGGGTTAGAAAGTTCAGGATACAGTTGCAGAGGGAGGAGCCGAGGCCAAGGCCACGGAGTTTAGAGATGAGTTTCATAGGAATGATGGTGGCGAAGGCTGAGCTGTAGTCGATAAATAGGAGTCTGACATAGGTGTCTTTGTTATCTATGTGTTCCAGGGTAGAGTGCAGGGGCATGGAGATGGTGTCTGCTGTGGACCTGTTGCAGCGGTAGGCGAACTGTAGTGAATCGAGGCAATCCGGGAGGCTGGATCTGATTTGTGCCATGACTAACCTTCGAAGCACTTCATGATTATGGACGTCAGAGCCACTGAACGATAGTCATTTAGGCACGCTGCTTGACCTTTTTTGGTACAGGGATGATGGTCGTCTTCTGAAAATGAAAATGAAATGAAAATCGCTTATTGTCACGAGTAGGCTTCAATGAAGTTACTGTGAAAAGCCCCTAGTCGCCACATTCCGGCGCCTGTCCGGGGAGGCTGGTACGGGAATCGAACCGTGCTGCCGTATCTTCTTGAAGCAGATAGGGAACTCAGATTGTTGTAAAGGGAGATTGAAGATGTCTGAGAGGATGTAAAGAGAGGTTGAAGATGGCATTTTCCCCCACAGTAGGTTTCAAATGTTTGTTAAGATCATCATGATCAACTGACTATTGCAATACAGTTGTCCTCACATTACTATCGCCGCAAGCCAAATCATTGCCCAGGATAAAATCTATTCCTCCAATCGGTAATTTAGGAATAATTTCCACCATAACAATTCCATTTGCAAAATTACTTCTTAAATTAACTTTACACAAAGAAACAGGTCCATCCCTTCTACTAATAACTCTTATTAATACGTGTTCCTTCATAAAAGTTCCTGGGATACAAATTGTATCATCGGCCACCATCAATGATTGATCTGCTACTGTATTTCTTAAAATTTTAATTTGATTATTTATTTTGTTAGATGAGAAAGGGACTATTTCTACCTTTGAAAGAAAACGTCCAGAACATCCATTGGTCTGACTTCCTTCACTGGTACTCAGATAAATCTCTGAACTACCTTGAGACCTATCCCCCTTTCTCATTAGTTCTGAAGGAGCATGTTTAACCTGCATCACTACTACAGTTTTAGCAACATTTTCTTTTCAGATGTTTCCTATATTACTACAGCAATTGGTCTTCCCTTTAATTACCAACAATCTGCCCTAATGTGTCCCACTTTGTTATGATGGAAACACTTAAGCCTCTGAATGTCATTTCCACCCTCAGCAATTTCCAATTTGATCTGAGGTGAAATTTCCTGACCGTTCCCTAAATGTTGCATCTCTTTCCTGACTATTTGTTTTCTGTTCTCCTTCACACCTTCTATCGTTCTCATGCTTCAAAGGATGGCAGAGAAAAGGTTTGGTTTTATGAAACAGATCATAATCATCAGATAAATCAGCTGCCTGTCTAACAGGTTTAATGTTTTGTTCCTCAACATGCGTACTAATAACCAAAGGAAGTGAATCTTTAAATATTTCTACAAGAATCAACTCTCTAAAGGCTTCATATCTTTTCTCTGTCTTTAACGCCCTCATCCAATGGCCAAAATATTTTTCACCCTCACATATTGAATACGGGTCTGTCCCGGTTGTTTTTTGTGTTTAGAAATTTCTGCCTGTACGCATCAGTGACTGACTCATACATACGAAGGATAACTTTCTTTACGACATCAAAATCTACAGATACCTCTTCTAACAATGATGCATATGCCTCACTTTCTCTACCCACCAGTCTACATTGTAAAAGTAATGTCCAAATTTATTTTGGCCAATTCACCTGTTTAGTTACATTTTAACTTGTAACAGCAAATCCAGTCCAAGATTTTTCACCAATCCCTTTTGGATGTTTTTGTTTTAAGCGCTTTTACACAAACTCCAATATCCAGCCATCAATTTCCATCGTTATTTGAACTCATGCTCACAGGCTGCAGTAAAATCTTACAAATCTGAAAATCACTTCAGATATCTTTCTGGCATCTCAGCCTTCTTCTCAGCTCTGTCTGTCTTTACTGAACAGTGCTCTGTTCTAATATCTTTAACCTCAGACTTCTTGGAAACTTCTCTTAATTTCTTTAGTTTCCTTAACTAGCTGCTCTACAGATCTCTCCACTTCTTTTCTTAACCATTACTTCACGGCATGATTTTTATTCTAACAAAGTTGAAAGAGATGTTCCATCTCTAGCTTTCTAAACCAACATCCTTTAGCAGAGCTGTGAGAGCTGTCTTCTCTCTCACTACCTGTCTTCAATTGCAATCAAATTAGTTCAACAAAAGCTTAAAAGCTTCTCCACAGGGCCCAGTTGCTAAGCGACACCAGAATGTTTATTCTTCACACTGTAGCCCTCTCTAAGCACAACAGAAACACTGTTGGAACTTAACCAACCCCACACGTACAAACACTTGAAGTTAAAACTCACCACTATTCTTAGAATTCCCCCTATACCAAAAAAAAGGTTGATATTCTAAATGGTGAACAGGGATTCTCACTCCCTGACTCCAATGCAGGCTTCTGTGGGTGCTATTCAGGTCAAACTATCTTTTCAAGTTATCCCCCGGTATAACCCATACCTTCACCGAAGAATTTTACCTACTTACCCCTTAATAGCATTGATGTCCTAGGTCCTGCGTTATTAAGGAAGTGAAGTAAGCTAATAACCACTTTTTCAGGTTAAGTTATTTTTATTATTATATTTTTTCTTTTAAAAGCTGCAAACACTTTCTTTACAGAAAGGTAAAAAGATCTTGCTTCTGGATGCTGCTGGTTGGTTGTAGAAACCTTCAGTCCCACCTTGACAATCGATCTTCTTAAAATCTGGTCTTCTTGAGTTGTATTCGCTGGTGAACTCGGTTGCTGTGTCCTGTCTTTCCCATGCACCGAGCTGTGAGAGCTGGCTCTGCTCTACCCTTTCTTCCGGTGGTTTATATTCTCTTTCGAAGAGTTATTAAGTTTTAACGACTTTATTGTAAATGGGCTTGTTTCACTTTGATAGTTTAAAAGTATCTTTGATGTAAACATCTTACTACAACTAATTATTCATTTTGGGCATATCGTCTCCTCTCAGATCTGATTCAAAAATGCTTTGGTTTCAATAGTTAACTTTTATTTCTGTGATTTTGAATCGTTTAATTTTCCAATTGTCCCCAGCTCATAACTTTGCCTTTGACTTTGACTTAAATTATGTTTCTCGTAGACAGGTCGTCTCCAATTTCTTTTAATTGACTTGATGTTCGTAGAATTTTACACTTTAAAATTGACACCAAATTCGACTGAGCATCTTCCATCCTTTCCAGCTGTTTACTAAGAGAGTTTATTTCAATTAAGGTGTGAAACTTTGCTTTTAGCTGTATGCTAAAATTTAACTTGGTTATGACTTGAAAGACTTGCCTGTTTTAAACATTCGTCACTTAATGCAATTGAAACTCTCATCCATGCTTTTTCAGATGCTTCCTGAGATAGTTACATTCCATGAAGGTGTGAGCCATTGTTTTAGCTTACCACATGAAACCTATGTGTTTGTTAAACCTGCTTGTGATCAAGAATCTGCATTTTATAACCCTGCTCTTTGCAGCTGCTATTAACCTTTTGTGGGATCTTTCCCTGTACCCTCTCAAACCAGATATTGCCAGACTTCCATGTTTCAAATGACACATTTTTCTGTATTTTCAAGAACACACTGTTGTCCAGCAAGAATCTAACTATAGGTTTTCCCCTTTCAGGCACAGAAACATTAAATTAAACCCAGTTAAAACTGCACTTTATTTCGAATGTTTATTAATACAAATATAAATCCCTTAAAACTACCTTTGTTTTCCTAACACCCATCATAAAACGCCCTAAGTCAAGTTCACCTATAACCTTTGAGCTCATTTACATTGGATTCTGATCAAGCAATGTCAATTGGTTTTAAAATGTTCATCCGTGTTTGCAAATCCCTGCATCGCCTCACCCATCCATATCTCTAATTTCCTCCAGATGATATACCAAATTAATCTAATTCTGGCCTCTTTAACATCCCCCATATTAATTACTCCACCATTGGCCTTCTTCGGTTGCCTGGGCCCCAAGCTTTCGAATTTCATCCTGGAATCTTGCCACCTCCTCATATCTCTTTCTGAGGCAGGGATTCTCCCCTACCCCTCACATTGAGGGGCTTGGTCCGCACCGGGGTGGTTCCCACTCCGCCGGCTGGCGTGAACGCCCTTTGGCGCCATGCCAGCCGGGGCCGAAAGGACTTCATCGGCTGGCGTAAGTCCGCGCATGTGTCGGAGCGTCAGCGGCTGCTGACGTCATAGTGGCGCATGCGCAGGGGAGGGGGCCTCTTCCACCATGATGAAGACAATGGCCAAGGCGGAAGAAAAAGAGTGCCCCACTGCACAGGCCTGCCCGCCGATTGGTGGGCCCCGATCGCGGGCCAGGCCACCGTGGGGGTACCCCCCGGGGTTAGATCGCCCCAGCATTCTCCAAGGACCCTGGCGCTCTCCCGCGCCGCCAATCCCGCCGGTAAGGTAGGTGGTTTAATCCACGGCGGCGGGAGATACTTGTCAGCGGTGAGACTTCGGCCCATCACAGGCCGGAGAATCGCCGCAGTGGGCTCGCTGACCGGTGGCGGAGAATTCGGGACACAGCGGGGGCGGGATTGATGCTGGCCCCGGGCGATTCTCTGACCCGGCGGAGGGTCGGAGAATCCCGCCTCTTATTTTAAGGTGCTTTAAATAATCCACCTTCATTTCGTCACCTGAACTAATTTTTTCTTTATCGTTCATGGGATGTGTGCGTCAAGATTTACCAGGATGCTGCCTGGTTTGCAGGATAGGTCTTATGAGGAAAGGTTGAGGGAGCTAGGGCATTTCTCTTTGGAGCAGAGGAGGATGAGAGGCGACTTAATAGAGGTTTATAAGATGATGAGGGGGATAGATAGAGTGGAATTTCAGAGACTATTTCCTCGGGTGGATGTAGCTGTTACAAGGGGGCATAACTATAAGATTCAGGGTGGGAGATATAGGAGGGATGTCCGAGGTAGGTTCTTTACTCGAGAGTGGTTTGGGTGTGGAATGGACTGCCTGCTGTGATAGTGGAGTATAAAGCGAACTATAACAGGACTCAACATAGGAACTTTCAAGCGGTTATTGGATAGGCACATGGAGCACACCAGAATGACAGGGAGTTGGATAGCTTGATCTTGGTTTCGGACAACGCTCGGCACAACATCGTGGGCCGAAGGGCCTGTTCTGTGCTGTACTGTTCTATGTTCTAATGACAAGACCAGCATTTGTCGTCCATCCTTAACTGCGTTTGAACCGAATGGCTTGTTAGGCCATTTCAAAGGGCAATTACGAGCAAACCACATCACTGTGGGTCTGGAGTCACACATGTAGGCCAGACCAGGTAGGGACGGCAGATTTCCTTCCTGAAAGGAAATTAGTGAACCTGATGGGTTTTTACAAAAATCGAACATTGTTTCATGATCACCATGTCGGAGACTAGATTTATTAATTGAATTTGAATTCTACCAGCTGACGTGGTGGGATTTGAATCCTTATTCCTGGAATGTTAGCCCGGGTCTCTTGGTCACTATTACCAGTAACATTGCCACTACGCCACTGTCTCCCCACTGCTCATTACTTGACTTTGTGTCTGTAATATCCTGATAGACGGGCGACTACCAAGGTAATGAACAAATAATGGTTTATTAACGTGATAACTATAGACATAGAGTGAGATAAAAGGCGATTATGTTCCAAGACTCTAAACTCCTAACTGACTGGGAAAACAGCGGACTGCCCCCAGGGTTCGTGCGCTCCCGCCCCATTGGCGAATTGGGTCGCATGACACTCTACCACAGTGTTGGGTTTCGTTTCGTACTGAACTATGAAGCCCCTTGGAACAATTTATTATGTTAAAGGCTCTATATAAATATACGTTTTTGTTGTAATATTCACCTTGTCATTTCTGCTTCTCCCTCCTGATGAGCCACAGCCAGGAGTTTCACTTGTGCCTCTCCCCTTTCCTTCAGGAGAAGACAGTGAATAACACTAAGGGTAAAGAACGGCCATCTTTTAATAGAGTGCAAGAGCAAGGAGGTTATGCCGAGCTTATAAAAGACACCAGTTAGACCTCAGCTGGAGTATTGTGTGCAGTTCTGAGTGCCACACTGTCGAAAGGACGCGAACGCATTGGAGAAAGTGTGCAGAAGAGGTTTACAAGAATAGTTCCCGGGAGGGGATAATTCAATTATGAGGATAGAACAGAGGGGTTGGGACTGTTCTCCTTGGAGAGAAGAAGGCGAAGAGGAGATTTGATAGAGGTGTTCAAAATCATGAGGGGGCTGGACAGAGTAGATAGGGAGAAATTATTCCCGCTAGTAAATGGATCGAGGTCGAGAGGGCACAAATATAAAGTGACTTGGAAATGAAGCAAATGCGATGTGAGGAAACACATTTTCTCGCAGCCCAGCGGCTGGGGTCTGGAATGCACTGCCTGGAAGTGTGGTGGAGACAGATTCAATCGAGGCATTCAAGGGGGCAATGGATGATTATTTGAATAGAAACAATGTGCAGGGGTATGGAGAAAGGCAGGGGAATGCCACTCAACCACAATGCTTGTTTGGAGAGTAAGTGCAGACACGATGGGCCAAATGGCCTCTTCTGCGCCATAACAATTATCTGATTCTGCGAATCCCCTCCCCCATCCCCCCCAACCCACCTTCCGCAGTTTTGATGGCACGAGATCCATTTTCTGACTGGTTCCTTTGTGTGGGAAGTTGATAAAGAAGAAACATTCCTTTTTCAGTTTACCCCCCTCCCCCCCCACCAACCAGCAAATTTTCTCAGTCAGCTTCCTAGTTCCTGTGAATCTGCTGCAACCTGTTTTCAAGAGGGAGTCAGACCAAGTCATACTCCACAGGTGCTGCCTTTGTGCGCAATAAATGTGGTGATTCAGTGCTCCCCTCCACAGGGACCCTGTATCATGTAAAAGCCATCAGGGCAACATACAGATATGCTGAACCTTATGGTCTTATTTACGTTGTTTGAAGATTAGTTTGGTCAGAAATGCCTTGTGGAGTGGTCCCCTCTATAGGCAGCCGTTGGAAGATCGCAGAAAGGCAGTAGCATGTGTAGCTTCAAGATGCATCGGTGCACAGGAACAATAGTTAATAAATAATCTCTGTGACTTCAAATATTGGCTTGTTTCGGAGGTTGTGTTGCCTGAATCTGTAGTTCAGAGCATCGCACTACGTCAACTAAAAAGTGAATCTCAGGGGCGGCACGGTGGAGCAGTGGTTAGCACTGCTGCCTCACGGCGACGAGGTCCCAGGTTCGATCCCGGCTCTAGATCACTGTCCGTGTGGAGTTTGCACATTCTCCCTGTGTTTGCGTGGGTTTCGCCCCCACAACTCAAAGACCCAAAGATGTGAAAGGTAGGTGGATTGGCCATGCTGAATTGCCACTTAATTGGAAAAAATTAATTGGGTACTCTGACTTTATAAAAAAAAAGTGAATTTAAGATAGTGGGCGTGATCTACTGAGCGCAACGCGGCCGGTCGATGCTGGGTGAGGCCTCCCGCGGGCTTCCTGGCAGCCAGTACGCCTTGCAGGATCTACACAAGTCCTGCGAAGAAGCGTAACCAGACTCACGGCCACAATAGGCGGGACCAAGCCGCACACGTACACACCCGGGATCTACTGGCATCTCGGCATCTAACGGCCTCCCCAGGAAGTCCCCAGCCAGATTGATTCACACAAACGTGAAGCAGGCGGAACGGCATCCGGGAGGTCTTTCAAGCCATTAGAGGCCTCTAGGTGGCCAGGGATAGTACAGGATGGTCCCCAGCCCTCCTCCTGGAATGTGGGCACCATGGCACTCCCCAGCTGGCACCTTGGCACTACCACCCTGGCACTGACAAGGTGCCTGGGTGCCACTGCAAAGCCAGAAGGACCACTCCTGAGGTGCCAGCGTGCCAAGGTGGCAGTGCCAGCTTTCCCAGGTGCCAGGGTGGCACTGCCATGGGTCAGGGCCTGAGGGGGGCAAAGCCCATGAAAGGAGTGTGGAGGGGCTATGAAGGGTGGGGGGGGGGTGTAGGGTGGGTATGAAGGGGCCTCTGGCAGGTGGGAGGGGTGAAGGGTGTGAGTCCTGGAAGGGGGGGGTGCAAAAGGGGGCATGGGAAGACCTGAAAAGAGGACGCTCCCAGCAATCCCTACGCAGGGTGACCTCAATTGGGGGGGGGGGGGGTTTGGTGTACTGCCATATGTGTGGGAGGTGACATTTCCCATGGATGTGCGGTGTGGGGGACCCATAAGCTCACTTAGAAATCGGGGCCACCCTTTCAAAATGGCGGCCCGACCTCTGAGGAGCTGGCCTGCCCAGTAAGTTCAGCTCCCCAGTGATGAAAATAATTCTAAGTGTGGGCAAAATCAGTGCGAAACCGCCCAGGGCCTAGAAAAGTGAATAAGGGTGGTTAGATAGCTTGTGGTGGGGAGCACGTCACCAGAGCCGGCGGGAAACTTGCGGCAAAACCCGTCATAAATGACACTTCGAAACTCTTCCGTTAGATCGCGTCCATTGTGTTTTCCCATAAAATATATTTTAATGCTTAATAATGCAGATCTTGTGATTGTGATTTCATCTGAGAAAAGCAAACATCTATCTCAAATATCTATCTTATGACAAACATCACAGTTACCAGAAATTAGTATTCTACAGATCTGGGAAGCAGATAGCTTGGTTTTGACGGTAGTGTTATTTTGTCCACATGAGGTACTGCAGGGTTAACACCGAATTAGTTGCTAAGCTGAATCTGATGAGATGAAATTCTGCTTGTGATCATTTATTTTGGGGAGTGGATAGCGCAGTGGGTTAAACTAATGTTTTTTTCCTGCCTCTGGGTTCTTGGTTTTACTTCAGCTGTGGCTGATTGAATTAAAGCCTCTTCTCTGGACAGTATCAATTCAATTCATGGTGAGTATGATTTCACCGCACTTAACTGCCTATAATTCAACATGAACTGGCAGGTTAATTGAGATAAGGCACTGGAAAGGCTGCACCGAAGACTGGAAATGTATTCTTGCAGCAGGAAGTGCTCTTCTGTGTTTTATTTCTTCCCCTCCCCTATTCCCCGATTCTCCCCTTTCTGTAGTCACAGTGCGCTATTGCGAAGTTAGGAGCTAATGCCCGTTCTTCGGGCCGAGTTTCGCTCCTCATCTGATCTGTACCATGCTGGACCCAGAGAAATGCTTTATATTGACATGGGGCTTAGAATGGAAAGCGCACCTTTCTTCAGCATTAACACTCCAAGGATTACAGAACACCTATACGCACCAGAGGACTAGTACAGTCACTATTTTTAGCGAAATGCTCCAGCCTCTCGGACAAAATTGCGATCCATGAAATGCATGCCAATTAATAGGGCGGGCATTTGGAGTACAGGGTTCTAATAGCTGTTCTTACGACTATCTGCACTTCACTCAGAGGAATATCAGTGAAAACAAGACAATGGATTGGATTCTCCGCCGCCCGCCGCCGGTAGGGGGGGTCCCCGACGTGGTGGAGAATCGGGGGTCTGGGAAAAATCGGGATCGGAATCCCTGATCGCGATGCTCTGGCCACCCTCTGGTGGTGGGATCAGGGTTCACGTCCATGCACCAGTGGGATAATGTCATTAGGACTCATTTGCATCCACTTATCAGGTCCGGCACCAGGGTCTCTGGGTCCCCGTGACTCTCTGGTCCTCCGAGCCGGGAATCACGTGGGCGAGGATTACAACAGGTATCACCAAACGTGAACCTGACATAGTGGTCCTGGCAGTGGGCCAAGGGTGTAACTCTTTAAGGGAGTTGTCCCCAAAGCCCCTCCGAGGGCCATCTTTCCCTTTCACAATGCATGACCTGCCTACCCCTCCCCTACCAGTTCCCCCCCCCCCCCTCCCCCACCAGAGACCCCCTATAATGGGAGATTATCTAATTCGGGATGCCCCCAGGGATGCCATAATTAAAGGGACCACTGACAGGGGCCCCCTAACTAGAGGGAACCCCCCACAGTGACCCTGTAACTAAAGGGACCCCCCACAGACACCCCTAACAAGATTGATCCCCCCAGACCCCCATCCCCCAGAAATGAGACTCCTGTCTGAAGCTAGAGAGCAATCCAAACAGGGCCAGTGAAAATAAATAAAGTTGTAACACTCACCTGGAAGCAACATGTGTCCATTCCTGGAAAAAGAACAGCTGTGACCTGTGTTTAAACCCCTCAGATCCATTTGCTGCAAGCCATTCATTCATTTCTGGTAGTGGACTGTGATTGACAGCTTCCACAAACCCGCTGTGAGCCTTACTTCATTCATCTTCTTCATGGATGAGTAAGTCTAAGTGCTGAAACCACAATGTTTACAATCATCAATACATCAAAGAGGAGTTAAGTGCAGTCTCTTTACGCTTGTGTGATTTTGCAGCACTGAGCTGAAAATTGACAGCACTTAACTCTCTTTTACATGTGAATTAAATCATGTGCAATTCAGCTCCGGCGGGAGAACATAGTCTCCCAAATGGTGAATCCTGCCCATTGAGATCGTTTACACATTTTTTTCTGAGGTTTACATCTGAAAATCCAGCCACATGTTTTCCACTTGGAGCTGTCCACGGAAATTCAAGCCTAGAACCTCCATTTGGAGTTGGGAAAAATGCAGCAGTGTCTGTATTTTTACCAGTGGAATGAGATGTGTGTTAACCAATAAGTGAAAAATTACATATTTGTCATTTGGGTTTGATGCTGTTTTTTCTGCTTATGAAACAAAAACATGTGCTTTATGTTTGTAAAATATGTAACCAGAACAGAAACTCCGATAAAAAACCCTGGGCGGGATTCTCTGATCCTATGGCTAAGTGTTGACGCCTTCGTAAACGCCGTCGCGTTTCCCGACGTCGTCAACATGGCCTCAGGATCAGCAATTCTGGCCCCTACAGGGGGCCAGCATGGCACTGGAGCGACCCACGCCGCTCCAGCCCATGATCCCGGCGTCAACTGGGCGGCGCGGGGTCCACACATGCACAGTGGCTCCTTTCTCCGTGCTGGCCCTGACGCAACATGCTGTAGGGCTACAGGGGCTGGCGCGGAAGAAAGGAGGCCCCCAGCCCGAGAGGCCGGCCTGCCGATTGGTGGGCCTTGTTCGTGGGCCAGACCACAGCGGAGGCCCCCCCCGGGGTAGGACCAGGTTAGAAATTGTCTCCCCCCCCCCACAGGCCGCCCCTGGACCCTTCCACGCTGAGGTCCCGCCGGGTAAGACCAAGATAGAATGGTGTTGGCGGGACTCGGGTTTCCGCCCAACATATTTTATTCATCCCTGGATTCAGAAAATTATTCACATAAAGTTCGGCAAGTAGCTCTACAGTTTTACCAGGTGATTTTTGCATTACCTGGAGACTGTAGGCATTGTTGTGTATATGTCAAAATAATTTATTTTTTAATGGTTGAGTTCTTTTTATTGTTGTTGGGGTTGCATGGTATGGGGAACGGGACACAATAGTACCCGGTTACATAGATTATGGACTAGTCAACACTGAGCTATTGACCTTTGGAGGAATGGTTAATTATTTGCCCATTTTCTTGCTGGTCTATTTTGCTCCTCTTAGGAATGGTCTAGGTGTTATTGGAGGAGTAGTGGGCTGTTCATTAGCCTTTCTAATTGACCTATAGGACGGGATTCTCCTGTACCCATCGGGGCAGAGGGTCCCGGCGGGACGGAGTGGCGTGAACCACTCCGGCGTCAGCCCACCTCAAAGGTGCGGAATTCGGTGCCGGATTGGTTTGCGCCCCGCCGGCTGGCGTGGAAGGCCTTTGGCACCATGCCAGCCGGAGCCAAAGGGACTCCGCCGGCCGGCAAGAGTCCGCGCATGCGCGGGAGCGTCAGCGGCTGCTGACGTCATCCCCGCGCATGTGTGGGGGGGTTCACCTACGTGTCGGCCATTGCGGAGGCTGACACGGCCGACGAGTAGGAAAAGAGTGCCCCCCACGGCACAGGCCCGCCCGCAGATCGGTGGACCCCCGATCGCACCAGGGCCAGATCGCACCCCCCCCCCCTCCCCCAGGACCCCAGAACCCGCCCACGCCGCCAGGTCCCGCCGGTAAGGGACCTAGTCTGATCCAGGCCGGTGGGACTGGCAAAAAAATCAGTGGGACTTCGGCCCATCGCGGGCCGGTGAATTCGGGCAGCCCCCGGGCCCATTGAGTCGCGCCGGTCCCCACCATTCTCCGAGGTGGGTGGCGCGATTCACACCTCGCCGACTTTTGGGGGGCCGGAGAACTCGGTCAGCGGGTGCGGGATTCACACCGACCCCCGGTGGTTCTCTGACCCGGCGGGGAGTCGGAGAATCCCGCCCATAATCTTTAGCGCTGCACCTTTTGCCAAATTCACCTGCATGTTGCTGGGGAGAGTAATAAAATGATGTCTATCATTCACAATCCCCTCAATAAGTTCCAGATAGTGAGTGCCCTTTTACACCTCCTCAAAATGCAATCTAAAACACTGTGGCTACGAAAATTGGCTCTGTGGTTCTGATAATGTCAGCGCTGTAGAAACCTGAAGTGAAATAGTGGCAGCAAGAGTACTTCTGGCCACCTCTGATGTGCCTGACAGGATGCTAACACAGGCGAGCCATGCATGTTCTGGAATTTTGCAGATCTTGATGTCAATCAGCCTCCTTGGTTGATTGGATGCATGTTCTGTGATATTGGTTTACACAGGTCTAGTGAAAACCATCTCACCTTCACTCATATCGGAATACCCGCCCAGTTGTAAGATGTGATCATTGAACTGTCCCAGCCTACTTCAACAGAGCCTAAAGGTGCACAGCAGAGCTGAGATTACACTGCTGGTGGCTGTCAAGGTCACTGTTACCCTCAACTTCTACGCAAACAAATCTAGGCGCCTTAGCCAACATTCCCAGTTGGCTGACTATTGTTGCATCAGGGAGGTGACAGAGGCTCTGTGTTCCCGTAGAGGAGACTCACTAGACAGAAGCAGGAGGAAGGGGCATGGACTTTGCCAAGGATCTTCAATGGTGCAGAGAGCCATTGACTGCACTGGTGTGGTCAAGTGGTCACTTTCAGAAGTTGCACTGGTGCAGAGCCTAACACTCAATCAATGTGCAGAATATTATGTTGGTATTCCAGTAGCAGCCACAAGGAACCATGCAGCCTCAAGGGAAGTCATGGGACAAACCATTGCTGTTGCATTGGCAATCTGCCTGAACTGCTTGTTGAAAGCCCTCCGGTACTCATCAAATCTGGTGGACAAATCAATGGTGGTCGGCTGCATCCTCCACAGCCTCTTTATCATGAGGGCTCAGCCATTACCACCACACATTTGGAGGTCACTTCTGGAGGAGTAAGGGCATGAGAAGGAGAGAGGAGACATTAAGGACTACTTTTTTTGGATGGGCTATCTGTTGCCGAGACTCTAGTTCCCTTAAGACATCATCTTATCATCACCAGTTCTCCAATGTTCCCCACCTTTCAATCCATCTGTTATGCCCTATCCTAGCATCCTCTTGGCCATAATCCTGAAATTAACTATCAACTTAAAACCTTTCTCTAACAATTGATCGAACAGCTCACGCAATAATATACACAAAACTGAACTCTTCACCCTTGTACATTACCTTCGTGTCTGTCTCATGGGTGCCTTTCGCTGTCACTGTGATGCAATGTTACGCTAGTGACTGCAGTATGGCTGGGGAAAGGCTGCTGACTTTCAGTGGGGAGACTTCAGCTGGCCTTGAGGGATGACCTCATCCATCACCATGTCTTCAGGACTGCACCAGATTGGCATTAGTGGCAGCAGTCTGGGATGGCTGGTCAGAAGCAAAGGTATGGGCATTGGCAAAGTGGCAGTGGTCACGCCACCTGCAGCTTTTGTTTCATACCAGATAGCAGGGTGAGTTGGGGTTTGAGAAGGGACATAAAATAAGGACCTACCATCAAGTTGAATTCTTTCGGTGGTGCTAGATGCAGCGGGCTCTGTCACAACCCTTCTCAGTGAAGCACTGCCTCATCCAGAGGGCTCAGGAAATGTGGTTTTGTCTGTCCCCCTCCAGTCCTGCTCTGCTCCCTCTGGTCATGGAACTTGGTCCTGCAAAGGAGAGGGAGCAACGTTGCGTCAGTTGATTTTGTGTTCAATTGATTTTGGTGATGTGTCTGCCACAGCTGAATAACATGGGTATGAGAGAAAGGTCCTCGGTATTCACGCAGCTGTATCTTAAGAGCTGACTGAACGTGACAGTAAACAAATCCAATCCAATTAATTCCTCAAAGTACTGCAAGACTTGCAGATGTGAGGTAGTGGAGGGAGACAGCCTCATGCTGTCAGCACACAGCAATATTTTTCGCTCAGCTCCTCCCGCTGTACCGCATGGATGTTTGAAAGAATGGTTTCTTCCCTGACATTCCATGGTCAAAGCGAAGAGATGAGAGATAAGAGACATGTCTGTTCTCTTCAGAAGAACACTGAAATTGTTTTGATCCTTCGTGGAGGCAGAATTTGGAACCAGAAAACCTGTTTCTGAAAGCTATTTGCTTCGTCACAGCCAGAAGCAATTCCCTGTCCACCTAGTGAATATCTTTTCTAAAGCTTGAAGGAAACGAGGTTGGGAATCGATGCAACCGCAACAGGACAACCATTGAATAAAGTGAACGCTAGGTGGGTCTGTATTGCCACGCCCGAATTGGGTCCCACTGCATCAAGGGTAGCTGAATCCAACTTTGGACGTCGAATGCTTTGAGTAATTTTAAATGTTTGTTTGCCTGGCAGAGATACATGCAAGAGAATGCGAGAAAACGTCTGCGACATTCCTGCAGTGTGCCTACCCACTGAGGGCTGAACCTGCTTTCCCTTCTGTTGTGGCAGCATGTGTTGTTTCTCGAATACACTGGACCCCAGATCACACTGCATAGATCAGAGTTAATTTCTTCCCATCTTTCACAATTGCCAAGGTTTTGTAACTGTTGCTTGTCGAGTGTTCAACTAACTCCATCAATTCTGTGGGCGGCATGACGTGGCACAATGATTAGCACTGCCGCCTCATGGCGCCAGGGACCCGGGTTTGATTCCGGCCTTGGGTGACGGTCTGTGTGAAGATTGAGCATCCTCCCCCTGCCTGCAATGGGTATCCTCCGGTTTCCTCCCACAAGTCCAAAGATATGCAGGTGAGGTAGATTGGCCTTGCTAAATTGCCCCTTGATGCCCAGAGGTTGGATGGGGTTACGGGGATTAGCCTGGAGATTGGGCCTAGGTTTCGAATGAGCGGTGCAGACTCGATGGGCTGAATGGCTTCGGTCTGCATTGTAGGAATTCTATGATTTAAATTCAGCAAAACAGCAGGGACAGTTGAAGGATTGCTGTGGCAATGTTTAGGTCAGCAAGACAAGATGTAAAAGATATTTTGTGAATATTGATTTCCTCTTTGGCATTCATGATACCTTTCACAGTGGAAGTCTCCTCAGAATTGATCCTGCAACTGGGGCTGTAACTTGACCAGATGTTGAGCAGAAACCCTGTTTGCCTGCACCTTCTGTCAAAATTCTGGTGAAGCCGCAACAAGGAATCCGGAGCAAGGAAATTCCCAGAAAAGATGACTGCCACCAAATTACTTTCTCCGAACGCGTAGTGTTCAATAGTTACCAGCTGGAGTGCCTGAGAGTTGCTAAATTATTTTGTCCCTGACATCTGAATGGGAGTTATACACTTAGTAGTTTCTTTAATAGGCAATTTAACATGAGGACACACTGCTGAACTTTGCCCTTTGAGTTGTGCTATTGATCACGGAGTCAGAACATGATCTGAAAATATACTTCCTGAAATTTAACAATTTAATTCAAAAGGGCGGAGGCCCCTTTTGATAGTTGTTTGAATTATAGTTATATTATAAACCACATCTCCAATTTAAATCATTAACTAACTGCGGGGCAGTTAAAATACCGATGCAAGCTTATATGTGCAATAAAGTAGAAATATATCTACGCCATTTAGGTGGGCCTTTACCAAGCGGTAAAATGAATAAAAGGGAACAGTGAGACCTCTGTAGAGTGGTGCTTAAATCAAATATAGACCCTTAAGTACCAATATCAGGCACGTGCCAGATCATTTCCAACATTTGTCGGGCACAAATGTTCTCAAGGAAGATAGAAACCTTTAAATGCTGAAAGATATTCAGTCTGAGGATGTGTAAATCGTCTGAGAAAGAACCCATCGCAACACCACCTTTACTGTCTCTGCCTCTAACTCAATCAGGAAGCCTTCAAGGAAGAATCACATTCTCCAAATGGTGTTATTGCTCGTGAGTGCTTTAGCTTCCTTCTCAGTGCCATTTTCAGGATGACAGCAGCTTAATCGCCTAAATGGATCCAAGACAGGCCCTTAACTGCTGATTGCCATTCAGAATTCCAGAGATGATTCCCCGCCACCCCCCCCCCCCCCCCCCACTTTTTTTTCATTTCTATCACGAACGGTGAAGAACGTCAGTTGGGGAACTAAAACTACCTGAATGGAGCTATACTCCTTTTTTGAGCGTGTCCTGGTATTAAACAAAACAGATATTGATGAAGTACATCGACGTGGGGTCTGCTTTAACAGCTTTATCATTGTATGGAAGGACAGCTTGTAACTGTCTGGGGCTGCTCTGGATTCTGCAATAAAGACAACAATTGGCTGGGAGCAGCTGGGGCTTAGTTTCCTAGTTGTGTGCAGTTACAAAGTAGTGTGCTTTACGAGTCACAGGGGTTTCATTCCATCCTGCAAGCTTTCATTCCATCCCCAGCACTTAACTTAATAATTTAAAAAAGAATGCCACACAATAATAGCTTAAATGAAGAGTTACAATATATATTGATCCCCAGTGCTGAACTACCCCCACAGTGCTACATTTTATAATTCATTATTGAATATGTCAATATTTTGGGTAGTAATTAAGACATTTTTAAAAATGCAATCACACAGATAGAATGCACGGAAATAAATGCTATTCTCAACCCAACTTTTGAGAGGTGTAATTAAAGATTTTTAAATTTTGCTGCATTGATGATAGTTGCACCGAATTAGAAATATATCCAGTAATCCAGATTATGCCAAGATGTTCCAGTACGGCTACAACACTCGTGTCTACCCGGCAATGTGGAAAATTGCCCAGGTGTGGCCTGTACATAAGAAACAGGACAAATCCAACCCAGCCAATTACCGCCCTATCAGTCTACTCTCCATCATCAGCAAAGTGATGGAAGGAGTCAACAACAGTGCTATCAAGCGGCACTTACTCAACAATAACCTGCTCACGGATGCTCAGATTGGGTTCACCAGCAAAAAGGAAGATGGTTTTGGTGGTTGGAGGTCAATCATCTCAGCTCCAGGACATCACTACAGGAGTTCCTCAGGTTAGCGTCCTAGGCCCAACCATCTTCAGCTGCTTCATCAATGACCTGTCTTCCATCGTAAGGTCAGAAGTGGAGACCTATGAAGGTGACCGCACAATGTTCAGCACCATTCGCGATGCCTCAGATAATAAAGCAGTCCATGTCCAAATGCAGCAAGACCGGGACACTATCCAGGCTTGAGATGACAAGTGACCAGTTACATTCATGCCACACAAGTGTGAGGCAATGACCATCTTCTACACAAGAGGATCTAACCATCGCCCCTTGACATTGAATGACATTACCATCGCTGAATCCCCCACGATCAACATCCTGGGGGTTACCATTGATCAGAAACTGAAATGGACCCGGCCACATTAATATTGTGGCTACCAGGACAGGTCAAAGGCTAGGAATCCTATAGCGAGTAACTCACCTCCAGACTCCCCAAAATCTGTCAACCATCTACAAGACACAAGTGGATGAGTGCAGCTCCAACAATACTCAAGAAGTTCGACAATATCCAGGACAAAGCAGCCCCACTTGATTGCTCTTCCTTCCACAAACATTCAAACCCTCCACCACTGATGAACAGTGGCAGCATTGTGTAACATCTACAAGTTGCACTGCAGTAACTCATCAATGTTCCTTAGTCAGCACCTTCCAAACCCATGACCACTACCATCTAGAAGGACAAGAACAGCAGATATCTGGGAAACCCACCACTTGGAGTTTCCCCTTCAAGTCGCTCACCAACCTGACTTGGAAATAGATCAACGTTCCTTCGTTGTCGCTGGGACAAAATCCTGGAACTCCCTCCCTAACAGCATAGTGGGTGTACCTACACCTGAAGGACTGCAGCAGTTTCAGAAGGCAACTCATCACCACCTTCTGAAGGGCAACGAGGGATGGTAAGTAAATGCTGGCCTAACCAGCGACGCCCACATCCCGTAAATGAATTTTTAAAATATTGATATTAATCAGGTTATATTTTCCTTCTGCTGAATGAGGGCACGGTGTGAACCTACTTTTAAATCTGG
Source organism: Scyliorhinus canicula (assembly GCF_902713615.1). Taxonomy (NCBI): domain Eukaryota; kingdom Metazoa; phylum Chordata; class Chondrichthyes; order Carcharhiniformes; family Scyliorhinidae; genus Scyliorhinus; species Scyliorhinus canicula. Next base: position 25,580,604 of record NC_052149.1, read on the forward strand.
AATCATTCTTGGTGATTTGTTAATCCCTCTTTATTAAAAAGTTCAGGAATAGAATCCCACCCTTCATAGAATCTATAGAATTCTTACGTGCAGAAGGAGGCCATTTGGCCCATCGAGTTTGCACTGAGCCTTCGAAAGAGCACTGTACCTAGGCACACTCCACTGCCCTATTCACTTAACTCCACTCATTAATCACAACCAAAGCACTCAATTTGCACATCTTTGGACACAAATGGACAATTTAACAAGGCCCCCTAACCTGCACATCTTTGGACTGTGGGAGGAAACCAGAGCACCCGAAGGAAACCCTCACACACATGGGGGAACGCCCAAACTTCACATCGTCACCCAAGGCCGGAATGAGTATTTTTTTAAAAATCCATTTTAAAACTCCACAAATCTGTTCAAGTGGTTTCCTTCATATTAATTGTACAAGCAGCAACAAATCCAAATTTATATGTCTGCTTTTAGCTTATTTTTTTATGTTTGCTTTGGTTTATCTTAACAGTAATGTAGACTCTTACCTATTTTGATGAGAATGAGCTACTTCTGTTTTTGAGAGTGGACAACTTTTGCATCAATGTAGCATGGATTACAACATTGCAGCACGAGTGTTCATGTCCCTTGGCAGCAGTAGCACTAAGTTGAATGTCCTTAATAAAAGAGTAGGTGTTGAACATACTTGGCAGGCAGCAACTGTGGAGAGATGGAATTGTTTCAGCCTGATAACGTTTCGTCAGTGAGGTCAACGAGCTGGGAAACCAAAAATATCCTGTGGCGGGATTCTCCAACTCCCCTCCCGCCGGGTCGGAGAATCGCCCGGGGCCGGCGTCAATCCCGCCCCCGCCGTGTCCCAAATTCTCCGCCACCCAGAATAAAAGAAACTTTAACCAGGCTTCTTTCAAGAAACACAGAAAAATTGTTTATTATAAAGCAAAACTTATTTTTAACAGGTTGCAAGTACTGGTCAACACACAATTGTAATTTGAAAGTATAACTGAAAGTATGGACGCGGTTCTCTGAGCCCCGCGCCGGACCAGAGAATCACCGCAACCGTGCCATGACGCCCCGGTGCCGGAGCGCAATTCTCCGAGGTGCGGAGAATCGGCGCCATTTGTGCCGGCGCGTTTTTCGCGGCACCAGTCACGGGCCACTGGAATCGGCGGGGATGCCCATACTCCGCCCCAGATGGGCCAAGCGGCCGCACGGATACGACAGAGTCCCACCAGTGCCGTTCACCCCTGGTCGCTGCCAGCTGGAACTCTGCGCGAACGGTCGGGGGTGGGGGGGGGGGGGGGGGGGGGTGTGTGGGGGGGGGTAGGGGGGGTAGGGGGGGGGTGTGGCGGCCTGTGGGACAGGTAAGAGCGCTCCTTCACTGATACGGGGGGGGTCTCCGATGGTGTCTGCCCGTGATCGGGGCCCACCGATCGGCAGGCTGGCCTCTCCCCCACCCCCCCAGGCCTATTTTGTTGAGTGGCTGGCCCCTGAACCCTGACCGCCATGTTGAGTCGGGGCCAGCGCGCTGAAGAAGTCCCCCGCGCATGCGCAGGTTGTCGCGGCCAAACTGCGCATGCATGGGTTGGCACGGCGCCCATTTGGCACCAGGAAGGGAGGCTGGGACAGCGTGAACCACTCCACCGTGCTGAACCCCTGTGGGGGGCAGAATCGGTCATCTCCATTTTGGAGAATCGCCCCCCATATCTATTTCCATCAGTCAGCATGGTTTTATGAAGGGCAAATCATGTTTGATTAATTTGCAGGAGTTCTTCGAAGATGTAACAAGCAAAGTGGATAATGGGGTCCTGTAGATGTAGTGAGTGGGATTCTGTGATCCTGATGCTAAGTGTTGATACCGTCAGAAACACCGTCGTGTTTCTCGATGGCGTCAACACGGCCTCCGGATCAGCAATTCTGGCCCCTTCAGGGGGCCAGAAGGCACTGGAGCGGCCTATGCCGCTCCAACTGCTGATCCTGGTGTGAACTGAATGCCGCGGGGTCCGCGCATTTGCATTGGCACCAACGCCAACGCGCACATGCGCAGTGGCTCTCTTCAACGTGCCAGCCCCGACGCAACATGATGCAGGGCTACAGGGGCTGGCGTGGAAGAAAGGAGGCCTCCAGCCAGAGAGGCCGGCCCTCTGATCGTTGGGCCGCGATCGGGGGCCTGGCCACATCAGAGGTCCCCCCCCCCGGGGTCCCTCCCAACAGGCCGCCCCCGGACCCTTCAACGGCGAGGTCCCGCCGGCTGAGAGCAGGTGCAAATGGCGCCGGCGGGTCTCAGGTTTTTTATAACGGCTGCTCGGCCCATCCCGGGCCGAGAATCGGCGGGGGAGAGCCCGTAAAGCGACCCCTGATTGGCGCCAATGGCACTGATTCTCTGCTCTGCCGAGAATCGCGACCCGCAGTCGGGGCGGCATGGCGCAATCTGCGCCAGTTGCGGGGATTCTCCGGCCCCGGGCTGACAGAATCCCGCCCAGTGTATCTGGACTTCCAGAAGGCATTTGATAAGGTGCAACACAAAAGATCAAAACACAAGGTAAGATCCTACAGGGTTCGGGGTAATATATTAGCTTGGATAGAGGATTGACTAACCACGAGAAAGCAGAGGGTGGGGTCTTTTTCTGGTTGGCAAGCTGTAATTAGTGGGGTGCCACAGGGTTCGGTCCTTGGGCCCGAACTATTTACAATTTATATCAATGACTTGGGTGCAGGGTTAGAATGTACTATCACCAAATTTTCAGACAACACAAAAATACATGGGAAAGCAAGTTGCAATGAGGAAATAAGAAATTTACAAATGGATATGGATAGGTTAGGTGAGTGGGCCAAAATTTGGCAGATGGAATTTAATGTGGATATGTGTGAGGTTATTCATTTTGTTTGGCGGCATAAAGTGGCATCTTATTATCTAAATGGAGAGAACCACATCAGATATCTTTCTGGCTTCTCCCTCGGCAACTCCCTTTCAGCTCTGTCTGTGACCTCACTGAAGAGTATACTAGTTCTATTTTCCTCTGTTCCTTTAACTTTGGGCTTCCTGGAAACACCTCTTCATTTCTTTAATTTCCTTAATTCGCTGCTCTTTAGGTTTCTGCAAACTGTCTTCTTTGCCCCTTAGTCCAATGTATGACTTTTCCACTACTAGCTCTGAGAAGTGCCTTTTTCCCCTGCAAAGATCCTATTCCTCTGGCTTCTGGTTAAAAACTAAACTCAAAAATCTCTTTTGTCTGAAGGTGCCCCGGTTGCTCGGCAACATCTCTTTCCTTCTCCAAGCTTCTTTACCTGACATGTAAATTGTTTGAGAGTAGAGTAGTTCTGTTTGTATTTGATTTTGCTTTAATAAATTGTCGTTAAATAATTGCTATACGATGAATGGGCTGGGCGTTGGGGCACGGTAGCACAGTGGTTAGCACTGTGGATTCACAGCTTCAGGGTCCCAGATTTGATTCCCAGTTTGGCTCACTGTCTGTGCGGAGTGTGGGTTTCCTCCGGCTGCTCCGTTTTCCTCCCACAGGCCAACGACGTGCGGGTTAGGTGGATTGGTCATGCTAAATTGCCCTGTATCTCCAAACGTTACTGGGTTATGGGATAGGGTAGAGGTACGGGCTTAGGTAGGGTGCTCTTTCATTGGCCGGTGTGGACTCGATGGGCCGAATGGCCTACTTCTGCGCTGTAAATTCTCTATTAAACCCTCAGCACAATTGAAACCCACTGTTGAACAAAAGCCAAAACCCCCATACATACAATGCCTTGGTTTAACATTAATCTAATTTTAGGTTTACTCTTCCTTATATAGAAACACTAAGTTAAACACAATTAGATCAAAACTAAATTACTAATATTTAACAATATAAATATAGATCATTTTAAATTACCTGTTTTTTCTGACACTGTTTCATCAAACTTTGTGATAACTTTTTATGTTGGGGATGAATTCCAACTAATTAACTTGATATTTTTAGTACATCCTCAATAATTCCCAAAACTCTGTATCACCTTTTTTTTACTATTGAGGATTTCAATAAATGCCCCATCCATTGTGTATAAAGGTATGATGGTTATTATAGCAGTGTCACAAAGTACACTGATGTTATCTGCAAGGATATCCCACCTTGGAACAGCGATTGGGGGTGTGGGGGGGGGGGTGTAGTTTTATTTTGTTTAGGTGTGAGGAGACAAGTGAAATCCGAGTGAGAATAAACAGCCCAGTCTTTGTGCAATAATTATTAACGGCTATTTATTAAAGCAAAGACATGTACGAACAGAACTACTCTACTCTCAGACAATTACTGTATGTGAATTACTAAACATACAGTTTATGCAGCACATATCCTTTACTACAAAATATACCGATGATACTTGAACTCCGTAAGACCTCTCCAGTTTCCCCATACAACATCCAAATTAAATAATCAGCTTATTCTTTCTTCTCGGGCAGTCTCTCAGGGTCGAGGATGACTTGCTTCCATTCTGGGGAGATAGATTGTGTGTTTCCCAAGTGTCAGTGGGGAAATGTTGCATTTATTTCGGGAGGCTTTGAGAGTTGCCTTGTGGATCACCCTCCTGGTCATCGCTTGTCATTGCGGAGCTCGGAGTAGAGCACCTGGTTCAGGAATCTTGTGACGGGCATAAGGGCAACGTGGCCCGTCCATCGCAGGTGGTTGAGTGTGGCCTATGCCTCGATACTGGGGATATTATCCTGGGAGAAGACGCTCACATTGGTACTCTAGCCAGTGGATTTGCAGGATTTGCAGGATTTTGCAGAGGCAACGTTTGCAGATATCTCTCCAAGGATTTGAGGTGTTTGCTGTACATTGTCCATGTTTCTGATGCATACAGGAGGTGGGGACCACGGCCGTGAGCTTGGTGCTGGGTTTGAGATCTCAGTCTTTGAATACTCTGTTCCTCAGGCCTACGAAGATTACACTGGCGCATTTGAGTCGATACTGAATTTCATTGTCCATGTCTGCTCGCACCGAGAGGAGGCTCCCGAGGTATGGGACATTGTCCAGGGGCTCACCGTGGATCCTGATGGTGGGGGGCAGTTTTGTGTGGCAGGAGTGAGCTGGTAGAGAACCTTTGTTTTCCGGATGTTTAGCCTGAGGCCCAATCTCTCCTTTGCCTCGGTGAATGCGTTGGCGATGGTTTGTAGCTCGGCCTCTGAATGTGTGTGCACACAGGTGTCATCTGTGTACTGCAGCTCGATGACAGAAGTTGGCGTGGTCTTGGACCTGGCCTGATGGCGTCAGAGGTTGAATCATTTCCCACTTGTCCGGTAGGTTAGCTCCACTCCAGAGGGAGCTTCAGGGTGATGGGGTGGAGTGTGCTGCGAAGGAGATGGAGAAGAGCGTTGGTGCAATGATGCAGGCCAGTTTGACCCCAGTTTGCACGCGTATTGGGTCTGTGGTAGTTTTGTTGGTGAGGATCGGGGCTTGCATGTCATCGTGGAGGAGGCGGAGAATGGTGATGAATTTCTGCGGGCAGCCGATGGATGCCTCATTAGGAGCCACTACTAAAGAGGGCACTCATGTTTCATATCGGTCACCTTTCCGATAGTAAAATCTCCAGGTAATCTTTTTCCCCACGCCCACCCTTTGAAAGGAGGTTAATACCAAGGCCTTTTCAATTTATTAAATTCTACTTTCTAGTTCTCAATCCAACTATGTCCATTGGTGATTCCATGGGGGAATTCTAACCCAGCATACAGGAGGCCTTGGGTTGATTCTAGGCAAAGTACAGTTTCTTTGTGGCCTACGTGGAAGTGCCACGATCCAAACACCGAGGGTTTTGGTAAGATCCGGTTAGGGACCATAACCTTTTGTTTAAAGTAGACAAAGTTTGAAACTTAAGACACTTACTAAAAGAATAGAATTCCAAGATTCTACAGGTTATAAGCAAACAAACATAAATAGGGGGCGATTCTCCGCTGCCCGCGACGGGTTGGAGAATAGCGGGAGGGCCTTCCCAACATTTTTCCCGACCTCCTGCTATTCTCCCCCCCCCCCCTCCCCACGGCCGCCCCATGACACGAATCGCTGCTCGCCGTTTTTTACGGCGAACAGCGATTCTCCCCTGGACGATGGGCCGAGTTCCCAGGCCTTTACGGCCGTTTTCACGAACGCAAACACACCTGCTCTCACCGTTCGTGAAAACGGCTGCAAAGTGCCGTCCCGGACAAATATGGCACCGATTGGCACGGCCGTGGTAGCATGGGCCCGCGATCGGTGGGCACCGATCGTGGGCAGCGGGTCCGATACCCGCGCACTCTTTGTTCCTCCGCCGCCCCGCAGAGCTGAGGGGCATGACAGCCCGCGCATGCGTGGGTTTGACGCATATGCGTGGTGACATCATCCGCACATGCGCGGGTTGGAGCCGTCCAACCCACGCATGCACGGCTGACGTCATCGTGCGCGTCAGCCACCGTGACGCTTGGCGCGCGGGCTTAGCGACGGTCGCTGCTAGCCCCGACCGGGGGGGAGAATCGGGTCCCGGGAGGGGGCGCGGAGGCTGCCGTGAAACACGGCCAGTTTCACGGCAACCTATACGACTCTCTGCATTTGCGGAGAATCGCGCCCATAATCTTTACCACACGAAGGTCAGAAAGATAAAATGATTTATAATATCTATCTTATGCTTGACATTGAGGGTTAATATGAGGTATATGTGAATTAACAGGCAAACTGTGGCCGAACACAACAGACTGCACAATAATTGGTAGATGCAACCAAGACAGAATCCATGGATTTCTCAACAAACCATCCAGACACCAGTAAACATTATAAGTCAACCAATCTCACGAACATTCTGTCTCTCACACAGGATTCCAGTCTTTAGCTTAGAAGATCTCGCTGTAGAATTCTCTCCACAAGTCATTCCAACAAAGACAGCCTCAACGATGGCCCACCTCGCAGCATTTTAATCTTGACTCCCACAATTCTGTTCCCCTGCATTCCTGAATTTGCATCCAATCACCAACTAACAGGAGAAATTGCAGCTCTTCGGCCATGCTGAGCAGAACACTGCTGCTTCAAAGAGGTACCTTTGCTCCAACGGACCACAGCGCTTCCTACAAGTCAGCTTCACAGCTCCAGGGTCCCAGGTTCGATTCCGGCTTGGGTCACTGCCTGTGCGGAGTCTGCACATCCTCCCCGTCTGTGCGTGGGTTTCCTCCGGGTGCTCCGGTTTCCTCCCACAGTCCAAAGTTGTGCAGGTTAGGTGGATTGGCCATGATAAATTGCACTTAGTGTCCAAAATTGCCCTTAGTGTTGGGTGGGGTTACTGGGTTATGGGGATAGGGTGGAGGTGTTAACCTTGGGTAGGGTGCTCTTTCCAGGAGCCGGTGCAGACTCGATGGGCCGAATGGCCTCCTTCTGCACTGTAAATTCTATGTAAATGTAAATCTTCTATTTCCAGGGCTTCGCCTGAGCCCTCCTCACTTAAATTTTGCCAAGAGTTGCCCTTTTCCTGTTTGGAGCCTCTTTCTTTGCTCCCCTCATTTTAACTTACCTGCCAGTTTTTCTTTTTCCTATCCCCTGTCTGGGACTCTTTTTTTCAGGACCTCTTCCTGCCCCCTCTCTCTTTAGGCCCTCCCCATGTCTCCTGTCTGGGATATTTGTTTTCAATGGCGTCCTGTTCACGGTCACATGATCTAGGGTTTTGCTGTTTTCACTTTCTGAGCGGGTGCATTCGTCCCATCCTCGGCACAAAGAATTCAAAATGCTGAACTGTGCCCATGCAGCCCGCTCCTGATCTGCACGCGCGTGGAAACTCCGAGGCCTGTCAGGACTTGCAGCTCCTGGTCTCTGGAGCAGGTGAAGGAGCTGGAATCAGGTGAAGGAGCTGTGCTCCGAATGCCAGTGATTCCAAATAGACCTGTTGGACTTTAACCTGGTGTTCTAAGACTTCTTACTGTGCCTACCACATCCAACGCTGGCATCTCCACATCATGGTTACCTACAATGCTACAGACCAAGAGCCGGATTGCAAAATCAGCTAGAGCATCTCCTTCTTAGAACACAAGACCTAGGAGCGGGAGTAGGCAATTTAGCCTCCCAAGCCTAAACGCCCTCAATGTGATCATGGCTGATCCCATCGTGGCCTCAACTCCACCGTCCTGCCCATTCTCCATAACCCTTCAACCCATTATCAATTAAAAATCTGTCTAACTCCTCCTTAAATTTACTCACTGGCCCAGCATCCACCACATTCTAGGGTCGCAAATTCCACAGATGGACAACCCTTTGGGAGAAGTAGTTTACCCTCAAATCTGTTTTAAATTTGCTATCATTTATTCTAAGATCATGACCTCTCATTTTAGAATTCCTCACCAGAGGAAGCAACTGCTCCATGTCTCCTTTATCCATACCTTTTAGCATCTTGTATACCTCAATTTGATCGCCGCTCATTCTTCTAAACTCTACAGAGTATAGGCCTAAACTGTTCAATATTTCCACGTACAACAAACCCCTCATCTCTGGAATCAATCTAATGAACCTCCTCTGAACTGCCTCCAATGCCACTACATCTTTCTTCAATTAATGGGACCAAAACTGTGCACAATACTCCAGATGCGGTCTTACCAATGCCTTGTATAGTTGCAACAACACTTCCTTACCTTTATACTCAATTCCTTTTGGTACAAATGTGAACATTCCATTTGCTTTCCTTATTACCTGCTGCACCTGCATGCTCGTTTTCTGTGACTTGTGTGCAAGGACATCCAGATCCCTCTGCATCGGAGCACCCTGAAGTTTCTCCGCATTTAGATAACAAGTTGCCTTCCCATTATTTCTCTCACAATGCATGACCTCACACTTATCCACATTAAACTCCATCTGCCAAATTTTTGCCCACTCTCCTAACCTATCGACATCTATTTGTAAGGCTCGTACTTCCTCATTGCAACTTACTGTCCCACTTATTTTTGTGTCATCTCTGAATTTGCCTGTAGGCCCTTCTACCCCTGTATCCAAGTCGTTAATATAGATTGTGAATAGCTGGGGCCCAAGAGCCAAACCCTGTGGCACCCCACTTGTTACATCTTGCCACCCAGAAAAAGACAGGTGGGCAGCACGGTAGCATAGTGGTTAGCACAATTGCTTCACAGCTCCAGGGTCCCAGGTTCGATTCCCGTCTGGGTCATTGTCTGTGCGGAGTGTGCACGTTCTCCCTGTGTCTGCGTGGGTTTCCTCCAGGTACTCCGGTTTCCTCCCACAGTCCAAAGATGTGCGGGTTAGGTGGATTGGCCATGCTAAACTGGGCTTAGTGTCCATAAAATGTTAAGTGGGGGTTATTGGGTTACGGGATAGGGTAGATATGTGGGCTTCAGTAGGGTGCTCTTTGTAAGGGCCAATGCAGACTCGAGGGGCCGAATGGCCTCCTTCTGCACTGTAAATTCTATGACTCTATGACAATGACCCATTTATCCTGCCTCTCCATCACCTGTCCGTCAGCCAGCCTTCTATCCAAGCTAATAAATCACCCCTAATCCCATGTGATCAAAACCACTCTGGCTGACTCCTGTAATACATTCTAAAGTGTTAAGTATTTCTCCATTAGCACAGATGGAACAATGTCTCACACTGTTGTCTCATATGGTTTTTTTTAAACCACTTTACTCCAGAATACTTTGGCACATATATTTAAGATCATTCTCATGGGTGAGTCCCCACTCCTTTCTGCCTTGAAGTCTAAATGAATAGTATGGCTATTTAGTTCAACTGAGAACTGTGTTCTCTCCGCTTGGTCTCATTTCTGTTCTTGTTTTCCTTCTTCCAGCCTGCAGTGCTTTGCCTCATCGTATTCCTCTTTCTCCTCTTAACAGCTTAGCAACTCTGACATTCAGTCATGGGATGTGAGCATGGCAGGCAAAGCCATTGTTTATTGCCCATCCCTCATTGCGCTTGAGAAGGTGGTTAAACGCCACCTTCTTGGACAATGGCAATCCATAGGGTGCAGGCACACCCACAGTGCTGTCTGGGAGTGAGTTCCAGGTTTCTGACCCAGTGACAAAGAATGAATGGCGATATAGCGTGGGATTCCCCAACCCCCCCCCCTTGCAGGATCGGAGAATCCCGGGGGGCGGTGTGAATCCCGCCCCGCCGCTTTGATGCCAACTGCTGTATTCTCCGGCGCTGGCTTCTGGGTGGGGGCGGGGATCGCACTGCGTCGCACCGCGCTGGTCGGGGGCCGTTGGCAGCGCCCCCCCCCCAGCAATTCCCCGGGCCCCGATGGGACGAGCGGGCATCGGTTTCTGCCCAGTCCCACCGGCGTGGATTGGACATGGTCCCACACGGCGGGACCTGGCTGGTAGGCCATCTGGTTCGGTCCTCGGGGAGGCGCAGGGGTTCCCACGGTGGCCTGGCCCGCGATTGGGGCCCACTGATCTGCAGGCAGTCCTGTGCCGTGGGGGCACTCCTTCCTTCCGTGCCAGCCTCTGTAGGGCTCTGCCATGGCCGGCGCGGAGCTGTCACCCCCTGCGCGAGAATACGCTGGCCGGTCTGCGCATGCGCAGAACCACATCGGCAGTTCTGCGCATTCGTTGACTCATGCTGTCCCTTCGGCGCCGATTGGTGCACCGCCAACCCTCCGCTGCCGGCCTCGCCCCCAGAAGTGCAGAGGATTCCGGACTGGTTCCCGCTGCTTTTTACGCCGGCGTCGGGCCATCCCGGGGATTCGGGAGAATCCCGCCCATAGTTCCAGTGCAGAATGGTGTGTGACTTGGAGGGGAACTTGCAGGCAGTAGTGTTCTTACACATCTTGTATTCGGCTCCTTTTAACATTCTAAATCAGTGAGGTCTACAAATATTATTGTTGAGTGCCACTTAGGTTCCGTGGGTGGCAAGCTGGTGCAGTGGTTAGTACTGCTACCTCGCGGCGCTGAGGACCCGGGTTCGATCCTGGCCCCGGGTCAATGTATGTGCGGAGTTTTCTTTGTGTCTGTGTGGGTCTCACCCCACAACTCAAAGATGTGCAGGGTGGGTGGATTGTCCACTCTAAATTGCCCCTTAATTGGAATAAAAAAGAATTGGGTACTTTAAATTTAAAAAAAAGAAGTGATATTTTGGTTCCTTTGAAGCTTTTTCATATCTTATATTCTTTTCATGGATAAGTCCCAATTCCTCATATCTGTCTGTCTTTACTGTAGGATCTAGATAGGCTCTTGCCAAAGTGCAGAAAATTAGTGCAGCAATTACTTTTATATCATAAGAGATAGGAGCAGAATTAAGCCACTTGGCCCATCGAGTCTGCTACGCCATTCAATCATGGCTGATATTTTCTCACCCCCATTCTCCTGCCTTCTCCCCATAAACCCTGATCCCATTATTAATCAAGAACCTATCTATCGCTGTCTTAAAGACACTTAGTGAATTGACCTGCACAGCCTTCTGCGGCAAAGAGTTCCACAGATTCACCACCCTCTGGCTGAAGAAATTCCTCCTTATCTCTGTTTTAAAGGATCGTCCCTTTAATCTGAGATGGCTGTTTAGCACACTGGGCTAAATCACTGGCTTTGAAAGCTGACCAAGGCAGGCCAGCAGCACGGTTCAATTCCCGTAACAGCCTCCCCGAACAGGCGCCGGAATGTGGTGACTAGGGGCTTTTCACAGTAACTTCATTGAAGCCTACTTGTGACAATAAGCGATTTTCATTTTCATTTCAGATGGTGTCCACTGGTTCTAGTTTTTCCTACAAGTGGAAACATCCTCTCCACATCCACTTTATCCAGACCTCGCAGAACCTTGTACGTTTTAATAAGGTCCCCTCTCATCCTTCCAAACTCCAACGAGTACAGACCCAGAGTCCTCAAACGTTCCTCATACGACAGGGATCATTCTTGTGAACCTCCTGTGGACCCTTTCCAAGGCCAACACATCCTTCCTTAGATAAGCGGCCCAAAACTGCTCACAATACTCTAAATGGGGTCTGACCAGCGCCTTATACAGCCTCAGAAGTACATCCCTGGTCTTGTATTCTAGCCCTCTTGACATGAATGCTAACATTGCATTTGCCTTCTTAACTGCCAACTGAACCTGCACATTAACTTTAAGAGAATTGTGAACAAAGACTCCCAAGTCCCTTTGTGCTTCTGCTTTCTGAAGCATTTCCCCATTTAGAAAATAGTCTATGCCTAGATTCCTTCTTCCAAAGTGCATAACCTCACATTTTTTCACATTGTATTTCATTTGCCACTTCATTGCACACTCTCCTAGCTTGTCCAAGTCCTTCTGCAGCCCCCTTGCTTCCCCAATACTACCTGTCCCTCTACAGATCTTTGTATCATCTGCAAGCTTAGCAACAGTGCCTTCAGTACCTTCTTCCAGATCATTAATGTATATTGTGAAAAGTTGTGGTCCCAGCACAGACCTCTGAGGCACACCACTAGTCACTGGCTGCCATCCTGAAAAAGACCCCTTCATCCCCACTCTTTGCCTTCTGCCAGTCGGCCAATCCGCTATCCATGCCAGGATCTTACCCTGAACACCATAAGCTCTTAACTTATTTAACAGTCTCCTATGCGGCACCTTCTCAAAGTCCTTCTGGAAATCTAAATAAATCACATCCACTGGTTCTCCTTTATCTAACTTGCTTGTTACCTTATCAAAGAACTCTAACAGATTTGTCAGACTCGACCGCCCTTTGACAAAGCCGTGCTGACTCAGTCCTATTTTACCATGCACTTCCAAGTGCTTCGCAATCTCATCTTTAATAAAAGACTCTAAAATCTTACCAATGACCGAAGTCAGGCTAACCGGCCTATAGTTTCCTGTCTTCTGCCTCCCTCCCTTCTTAAACTGTGGTGTTACATTAGCCACCTTCCAGCCCTCTGGGACCCTTCCTGACTCCAGTTATTCATGAAAGATCAGCCACAATTTCCTCAGCTATCTCTTTTAAAACCCTGGAGTGTAGTCCATCCGGTCCAGGTGATTTATCTACCTTCAGACCTTTCAGTTTCCCCAGAACCTTTTTCTCAGTAATGGTCACTGCACTCACCTCTGCCCCCTGGTTCTCCTGGAGCTTGGGCATCCCACTGGTGTCTTCAGTGATCTTCAAAAAAGATTTGCAGGTTAGATGGTTTGGTCACGCTAAATTGCCCTAAGTGTCAAAAAAGGCTGGATGGGGTTACTGGGTTACAGTGATGGGGGTGGAGGCATGGGATTAAGTAGGATGCTCTTTCGAAGGGCCGATGCCGATGGGCTGAATGGCCTCCTTCTGTACTGTAAATTCTATGATTCTGTGATAAAAAGATGATATGCAGGATGTGGCCTTCAACTGGGTGGGGATGGGGCAATAGAGAAGGAGGAATCAGCAATGTGGTGAACCTCAAGAACAGAATTCTGGGAAGTACCCTTTCAGTCGTGACTTAGAGCACCAACTACAATCAGGTCTGGCTATTTATGCTTAATATGGTTTCAACACATGAAATGTGCTTCTAGCCTGGCACCCATTTCAATCACAGGACCTGTTTCTCTCCTGCCTTCACCAATATAGTGAGTGGCACACTTCTGGCAAGGAATGTGCCCACGCCCATTACTGCCTGTCTTATTAAACGCTTTGGCACGCTCATGTCTGTCAACCAATCAACAAATTTCTCGGCTGAGGCCTGTTCTGCTCGTCTTCGGCCTGTAATGTAGCCAAAGCTGAATTTTAAACTCATTGTTTTGAAACATTGGGATTATATCTCCAATCATCAGCAATAGTTCCAATAGTGCTATTAAAATAACCTTTCACAGGCCCATGCTCATTTGCTTGAGCAACATTTTATCTGGTACAGATGTTTTATTAACTTTCTATTGCTTCTCTTTGCATGCTCTATTGGGCTTTACCTTCTGATTTGCACAGTATTAACTTTGGCTGATCAAATAGATGTGTTTAACTCATATTGCCTATGGTCTGCTCATTGCCTGTTTTTTTTTAACACCTAGATTTTAATTTTAATTGTCCAAGGATGATGTAAACTGAAAAGCATTACTCTGTTTAATTGTGTGGGTAATTATAAGTGAGATGGGCTTTGTGTATGAAAACAGAAGTTACATTTAGAACTATCCCATGAGCAGTTATATTGAATTCGACTACTTCTTTTTTTAAAAATTCCAATTAAGGGGCAATTTAGCGTGGCTAATCCACCTACCCTGCACATCTTTGGGTTGTGGGGGTGAGACCCACGCAGACACGGGGAGAATGTGCAAACTCCACCCGGGGTCAGGATCTAACCCGGGTCCTCGGTGCCGTGAGGCAGCAGTGCCAGCCACTGCGCCACCGTGCCGCCCACTGAGCTCGGCGGTTGAATTCAGTTCTAGTGTTGTGTTTGCCATGCAACGAGAACTCGCCAAGTAAGATTTGTGGTTACATGTACAGTACATAACTAAACGTCAGCGGTACCAACCAGTCTGAACGAATTCGGACAAAAGAGTTGAAGGGTCAATTTGGGATACAAGAGCTTACTGAATACAATCAGTAGGTTCAAATTATGTCATTGCTCTTGAACATAAGAGCAAAACAAATAGGAGCTGAGGTAGGCTGGACGATTTCTCGAGCCTGAGCAAAACAAATAGGAGCTGAGGTAGGCTGGACGATTTCTCGAGCCTGCTGAACCATTCAGCATGACCGTGGTTGAAGCTTCAACTTCAACTCCATTTACCCTTCCCGTTCCCCCAAATCAGAGTCCAAGGTTTATCGATCTCAGTCTGGAATATCATGATCAACTGTGTAACAATATTAGGCCTCGGTGAGTAACGTGAATAACGCTGGCAGCTCGCCAATGCAGTAATCAAGTAGCTCTCTCTTCTGGCCCACGTATTTGGGTGCAGTGCTCCGTACCTTTCCCAGTCCAAAGCTTCCTTTCAGAAATGTCACCGTTTCATTGATTACGGGCGTTTTATTTATCCAGCCTTATTACCGGCAGTGATGATCAGTGCTCATACTGGGTGCCTCTGTGCTGCAACTCCTTGGTGTGTGTGTTATTACAAGATGGTTAGTAATTGTGCAGTAGATTTATCGAACAATAATCTGCAGCTGCTCCCAGCAAATTCAAGAACTAGAAGTCACTACAGAGAGAGCAATAAATATATGGGAGTGATTGAACCTCAGATGTTACCAATTGTGGTTTATAAAACCTTCAGCTAAACTACAATCATTGATATAAGACAGAATAAAATATGAGAAAGGACATTAAGTATTATAGTACAGTTTATCAGTAATATTTAATTTTAATATTCTTCACGATGCAGCCTGAATTTCTTGATCAGATTACAGATTTTTATGCCCTTGTATATCTATTCCTGAAAAATAAATAAATGGAAACTAGACTCCAAACCAAATAAACGAGGCGCGCGTGATCATGTGATTAGGATTGGGAGGTGAGATTCTGGATCATTAGCCAAGTTACGCACACTGTAAATATCTATTGACAAGACTTCAATTTGTGTCATTTGAGTTAGTTTTTTTGGGCATTTCTATAGTGAAACGAAATTAAAGCCAGCTGATTATAAAATGTGACAGCATAATTTTGTAACAAAGGGTCGAGTGTTTGGAGACATGACTTTTATAAATATGCCGCAGTATTACAAAGTTTCCTCTTTTAAAAAAAATACAGATGAATTAATTATAAAGAAGAACATTCTTGAGATCGGTTATTTCAAACATTTTTTGGGGACACAATTAAGAAGCTGAGGGAGCAGGAGTGAGCTAAAAGCTACATCATCTCTGGGGCATACAGAGCAGAGGACATATGAATGAATGCAGACATGGGTTCAAAGCTGAACATGTCCAACATTACTGATAAAACCCAGAAAGAAAGGCCAGTCAGCCTTCCATTCTAGGAAAGCACATGGGAGAACAATGAAAGGATTGCCCCTTTACTGTTTTCGTGAACTAATGATAACAATTAAATCTGATATGCTATTGACTTGTCAAACTTCGTCGAATCAATTTGTGAGCCAAAGTATGGCATATTGAGAAAATGGCCCTCTGCAAATTTTAAAGGTCCACACAAACATGTGATTGTGAATGTTCGGGTTTCTGTATTTTCATTTAGATTTAATTAAGCCACCACCTTTATACAAGAATGTGACTGCTTCCCTATCGAACCGTAGCAGATGGATAGCATGCCTCATTCTGCTTTGTACCTTCAACAGATGGGATCAGAGTTAAGTCCCAGTCTATATAATTTAACGGGTGATAGGTAAGCATTATGAATTTTGTTTTGAATCGATTGAATTTTTACATTGCAGGATGCTATCTCGATTTCTTCAACCAGTTATTAAAGTCTATCTGTCACTGTCTCTAACTGTATTTGGATCTATTAACCAAATACCTTGATGTTAAACCATGAATACAAAAGATTTGATGAATAAATGATATACTTTAGACAGAGGATGCTGGTAATATTATCCCACAGACTTATTCATTTGAGCAAATTTCTATGTATTCTAGTTGGATAAAATAGCCTTCCACAGATCATTAAAATATAGCTCCAAGCCGAGATATTTAGGAAAGTGTTGCATATGAATGGCATCTGTTGAAAGGATCAAAATCCGCTTCCATACCACTGGTCCTTAACAATATATTTATTATCTTCCTTTGTCAGCAACACGGCAAGTTACCTGGTCCAAGTGTAGGTCAGTCTCAAGGGATTGCCAGGGCAACCTCATTGATAATAATCTTAATAATCTTTATTAGTGTCACAGGTAGGCTTACATTAACACTGTAATCAAGTTATTGTGAAAAGCCCCTAGTTGCCACATTCCGGCCCCTGTTCAAGTACACTGAGGGAGAATTACCTAACAACCACGTCTTTTGAGACTTGTGGGAGGAAACCGGAGCACCCGGAGGAAACCCACACTGACACGGGGAGAACGTGCAGACTCCGCAGAGATAGTGACCCAAGCAGGGAATCGAACCTGGGACCCTGGTGCTGTGAAGCAACTGTGCTAACCACTGTGCTACCGTGCCATCCTAGATATTCATACTGGAGTCATGACCTGCTTTCTCTGAGTTTGTTCATTACACGGACCAAGAACAGCACAGAATTTGGTTTGGCAATCATTCGAGGCTGTGCTAAGCATCCTGTGAGGGGCAAGAATTGGCTGGAAATCCTGTTCAACTCTGATATCCCGTGCCTCCTGGAAGGAACCTGCAAAGACAGTTTTTCTTGACATTTCCTATAGGTGTGACTCAGACTGTAGACACAGGTCTGTGGGAAATCCACTTCGACCTCAATTTTTAAAATATTCAATCACGGAATGTGGGCGTCGCTGTCTTGACCAGCATTTATCGGCCATCTCTAGTTGCCCTTCAGAAGGTGGTGGTGAGTTGCCTTCTTGTACCACTGCAGTCCCTGAGGTGTAGGTACACCCACAGTGCTGTTAGGGAGGGAATTCCAGGTCTGTGACCCAGCGACAGTGAAGGAACGGCGCCCGATTCCAAGTCAGGATTATGTGTGACTTGGAGGGGTATCTGCTGCATTTGCCCTTCCAGATGGTAGTGGTCGTGGGTTTGGAAGGTGCTATCTGAGGAACTTTGGTGAGTTCCTGCAGTGCATCTTGTAGATGATACATACGGCTGCCAATGTGCAGAAGGATTGAATGTTTATGGAGGGATTGAGCATTTGTGGAAGGGGTAGAAATCAAGCGGGCTGCTTTGTCCTGGATAGTGTCAAGCCTGAGTGTTGTTGGAGCTGCACTCATGCAAGCAAGTGGAGAGTATTCCATTACACACCTGGGGCGAAATTCTCCGACCCCACGCAGGGTCGGAAAATCGGCCGGCGGCGGCGTTATTCCCGCTCCCACCGGGTTTTTAAATCTCCGACCGGCCAAAAACCGGCGTTGTGCAAATCGTGCCGGCAGCCTCTGAGAACAGCTGGCGCCGGCGGGATTTCATTATATTTTTACTTTCACCAAATCTCCGGCCTGGATGGGCCGAAGTCCCGCCGACGTGGCCATGGGTCACGTCGGCGAAAAACAGAGTAGCTTTCAAACGGCGTCAACCATTGATGATGGTTGACGCCGTTCAGTTACCAATATCGAGTGCGGGGGAAGGAGGAGAGTACCGGCGTTTGTGTGGGGGGGCGTTTGGGGGGGGGGGGGGAAGAGAGAGTGTCCCCGGCGTTTGGGGGGGGGAGAGAGTGTCCCGGCGTTTGGGGGGGTGGGAGAAAGAGTGTCCCCGGCGTTTTGGGGGGGGGGGGGGGGTGAGAGAGAGTGTCCCGGCGTTTGTGGGGGGAGGGAGAGTAGAGTGTCCCGGCGTTTGGGGGGGGTGGGGAGAGAGAGTGTCCCGGCGTTTGGGGTGGGGGGAGATGAGAGTGTCCCGGCGTTTGGGGGGGAGGGAGAGAGAGTGTCCCGGCGTTTGGGGGGGGG